>NC_080046.1:15731654-15985439 GCF_012489685.1 Lotus japonicus
AGAAAGGCGTATGTTCCGAGAGCTGAAACTAAGCCTGGAGGCGAAGTTGGCTTTGGAGGAAATGAAAGGGTAAAATTGTTGGTACTGGTACTATTTGTGTAGATAGTAGTCCATGCATTGATAATGTGTTATTGGTAGACGGCTTAACACATAACTTATTGTCTATAAGTCAATTAGCTGACAAGGGTTATGATGTTATATTCAATCAAAAGTCCTGCCGGGCTGTAAGTCAGATCGATGGCTCTGTTCTGTTTAACAGCAAGAGGAAGAACAACATCTATAAGATCAGATTATCTGAGTTAGAGGCTCAGAACGTGAAGTGCCTTCTGTCTGTTAATGAAGAGCAGTGGGTATGGCATAGACGGTTAGGGCATGCCAGTATGAGAAAGATTTCTCAGCTGAGCAAGCTAAACCTTGTCAGGGGCTTACCCAATCTGAAGTTCGCTTCAGACGCTCTTTGTGAAGCATGTCAGAAAGGCAAATTCACAAAAGTCCCTTTCAAGGCAAAGAATGTTGTCTCAACCTCAAGGCCGTTGGAACTTCTGCATATCGACCTTTTTGGACCAGTGAAAACTGAGTCTATAGGTGGCAAGAGATATGGGATGGTTATCGTTGATGACTATAGCCGCTGGACATGGGTAAAGTTTCTAACCCGCAAGGATGAGTCTCATGCTGTGTTCTCTACCTTCATTGCTCAAGTGCAAAACGAGAAGGCTTGTAGGATTGTGCGTGTCAGAAGTGACCATGGTGGAGAGTTTGAGAATGACAAGTTTGAGAGTCTGTTTGATTCCTATGGAATTGCACATGATTTCTCTTGTCCCAGAACTCCTCAACAAAATGGTGTTGTTGAGAGGAAGAACAGAACTCTTCAGGAGATGGCTAGAACCATGCTCCAAGAAACTGGCATGGCTAAGCACTTTTGGGTAGAGGCTGTAAATACAGCATGTTACATTCAGAACAGAATCTCTGTGAGACCAATTCTGAATAAGACTCCTTATGAATTGTGGAAGAACATAAAACCCAACATTTCTTATTTTCATCCTTTTGGCTGTGTTTGTTATGTTCTCAATACTAAGGATAGATTGCATAAATTTGATGCTAAGTCTTCTAAGTGTCTATTACTCGGTTACTCTGAGAGATCTAAAGGTTTTAGATTTTATAATACTGATGCTAAGACTATTGAAGAATCTATTCATGTTAGATTTGACGATAAGCTTGACTCTGACCAGTCAAAGCTAGTTGAAAAGTTTGCAGATTTAAGCATTAATGTTTCTGACAAAGGCAAAGCTCCAGAGGAAGTTGAGCCAGAGGAAGATGAACCAGAGGAAGAAGCTGGTCCCTCTAACTCACAAACTCTGAAGAAGAGCAGAATCACTGCAGCTCACCCTAAGGAATTGATTCTGGGCAACAAAGACGAACCAGTCAGAACCAGATCTGCCTTCAGACCCTCTGAAGAGACCTTGCTCAGTCTGAAAGGATTGGTGTCCTTAATTGAACCCAAGTCCATAGATGAAGCTCTTCAGGACAAGGATTGGATTCTGGCCATGGAAGAAGAACTGAATCAATTTTCCAAGAACGATGTTTGGAGCTTAGTGAAGAAGCCTGAGAGTGTCCATGTTATTGGAACGAAGTGGGTATTCAGAAACAAGCTGAATGAGAAAGGAGATGTAGTCAGAAACAAGGCAAGGCTAGTTGCTCAAGGCTACAGCCAGCAGGAAGGAATAGACTACACTGAAACATTTGTTCCAGTAGCAAGACTGGAGGCAATCAGACTGTTGATCTCTTTCTCAGTAAATCACAACATAGTTCTACATCAGATGGACGTAAAGAGTGCCTTCCTAAATGGTTATATCTCAGAGGAAGTTTATGTTCATCAACCCCCAGGTTTTGAAGATGAGAAGAAACCAGACCATGTGTTCAAATTGAAGAAATCACTCTACGGTCTGAAGCAAGCTCCCAGAGCATGGTATGAGAGACTTAGCTCATTCCTTCTGGAGAATGAGTTTGTAAGGGGTAAAGTAGATACAACTCTTTTTTGCAAGACTTATAAAGATGATATCTTAATTGTGCAAATTTATGTTGATGATATTATATTTGGTTCTGCTAATCAATCTCTATGCAAAGAATTTTCTGAGATGATGCAGGCTGAATTTGAGATGAGTATGATGGGAGAATTAAAGTACTTTCTGGGAATACAAGTTGATCAAACACCAGAAGGAACATATATCCATCAGAGCAAGTACACTAAAGAACTTCTGAAGAAGTTCAATATGCTGGAATCTACAGTGGCCAAGACTCCAATGCATCCTACATGCATTCTGGAGAAAGAAGATAAATGTGGTAAAGTATGTCAGAAGCTCTATCGTGGCATGATAGGTTCACTTCTATACTTAACTGCATCTAGGCCAGACATATTATTTAGTGTTCACTTATGTGCTTGTTTCCAATCAGATCCAAGGGAAACCCACTTAACTGCTGTTAAGAGGATCCTAAGGTATCTGAAAGGCACCACTAACCTTGGCTTGATGTATAAGAAAACATCAGAGTATAAGCTTTCAGGTTACTGTGATGCTGATTATGCTGGAGATAGAACAGAGAGAAAAAGTACTTCTGGAAATTGTCAATTTCTGGGAAGCAATCTAGTCTCATGGGCAAGCAAGAGGCAATCAACCATTGCACTATCAACTGCAGAGGCAGAATATATCTCAGCAGCAATATGCAGCACTCAGATGCTCTGGATGAAACATCAGCTGGAGGATTATCAGATCCTTGAGAGCAATATCCCAATCTATTGTGATAACACTGCTGCAATCTCATTGAGTAAGAATCCTATCTTGCATTCAAGGGCAAAGCACATTGAGGTAAAGTATCACTTTATTAGAGATTATGTACAGAAGGGCGTACTTCTTCTGAAGTTTGTTGATACTGACCATCAATGGGCAGATATCTTTACAAAGCCCTTAGCAGAGGATAGATTTAATTTTATTCTGAAAAATCTAAACATGGACTTTTGTCCAGAGTGAAGATGGATCAGAACCTCTGACTATGATACTTCTTGATCAGAAGATGTCTAGTCCAGAAGGTAACTCAATCAGAGTGTGTGTACCCACTGGTACTGACTCTGAAGCTGAGACAACAACACGTGTGTCAGTATTTCTGATGCATAGTTCCTTGTGCCCGTGTGACAGTCTGTTATGATTGCGTGTAGATGTGCTTCTCTCCTGTGTGTGATTTGTGTATTTACTGTTACTATCTATCTTTAATTTTCAACCGTTGATCTTAAAGTGCTTTTTGAATCAACAACGGTTATTTGATAAAACCCACTATACACACACGATCTTGTTCACTTCCGGTTTTTACTCTCGCTCTCTCTGCTTTTCAAAACCGCTTATTCTCGATTTCTCTCTCGATCTCTCTTCATCTTCCAACCTTCATCTTCTACCTCAAACCTTCAACCGCTTCAAAGATGGTGAGTCAAACCAGAAGATCTACTGCAGATGCACCCCAGTTCCCTCACATGGTAGTTGGTCTAGCAACGGGTCAAAGGGGCCCTGAGAATCCGACACAAGATCAAGGTCAAGCTCAAGACCAGAGTGTTCCAATTGCAGAACGGGGCTGTGTCGTTCACTGTGTATATGCTCCTGAGGAACTCCAAGTCCTGGCAGAATGGAGATTCGACCTCGACAACCTGGCTACAAATGGGTATGATCTTCGTCCCGAAGTCCAAGCTCAAGGTTGGGGAAATTACTTCAACAGACTTCGAGGACCGGTGTATGATAGATTGGTCAAGGAATTCTGGAAGCACGCCGACTGCGATGATACTCAGGTGGTATCTTACATTCTCGGAAGAAAGATCATCATCACAGAGAAGTCTTTCGTGAATTTGCTGGGTGCAGACACTGCTTATGGGTATCGTTTCCAACTCACGGAATCGAAGCTGAAACCCAGCACCAAGGATATAATCAACCAGGCCCTGTACACCACTTACAAATCGGGCAAGACGAGTTACAAGGTGATGGACCTTCACCCCAAACTCAGGATCTGGCACAAGATCCTGCTCCACTGCATAAACCAGAGACCGAAGGGCAGTTCTCCAGACTACATCAACTTCAACCAGAAGGTGATGTTGTTCTTCATCCAAGACCAGAAGAAGATCTGCCTTCCCTACTTCCTGTTCTCCTACTTGAAGGAATGCATCCGGAAGTCTCGCACCACTGCCTCCATCAAGTCAGCAATCAAATATATCCCCTTTGGGAGACTGCTCTCATACTTTCTCATTGAAAGCAACCTGGTGCAAGATCTGGTCAATGCTGGATGTGTAGAGGATCTGAGCACCATTGTCAGTGATGTCTTCACTGCAAATTCTCTGAAGAAGATGGGTTTGGTTCAGAAGAAGATTGCTCCTGCTCGTGAAGACACATCTTCTGAGATCAGAAGCAGAAGGATGCCTCTGAATGACTATCCTCTGTGGACTCAGGCAGACAATCCTGACGCCATCAGGTGCTATGTTGAAGACCTCAGGGCTCAAGGATTCGAAATTGATCTTGATGATTTCGTCAGCAGACTGCCGCCAGCTCCAGAGTTTCCTTCTCCTCCCAAGAAGAAAGCTCAGAGGAAGATGATACTGGATGAATCTTCTGAGGAATCCGATGTCCCTCTGGTCACAAAGAAGAAGAGAAAGCCTGATGATGGTGATGATAGTGATAATGAGGATGGTCCTCCTAAGAAGAAGAAGAAGAAGGTCAGAATCGTGGTGAAGCCTACTCGGGTGGAACCAGCTGCTGAAGTGGTCAGAAGGACTGAACCTCCTGCCAGAGTGACTAGATCATCAGCACATTCAAGTAAGCCTGCACTTGCTTCTGATGATGATTTGAATTTATTTGATGCACTCCCTATATCTGCCATGCTCAAACACTCCTCAAATCCCCTCACTCCTATTCCTGAATCCCAACCGGCTGCTCCAACCTCCTCTCCACCACTTTCCCCAAGATCTTCTTTCTTTCAACCTTCCCCTACTGAAGCACCTCTCTGGAATTTGCTTCAGAACCAACCCTCTAGGTCAGAAGAACCAACCTCTCTCATTACCATCCCGTACGACCCATTATCTTCTGAACCCATCATCCATGGACAACCAGAGCCCAACCAAACAGAACCACAACCCAGAACGTCTGATCACTCTGTTCCCAGAGCATCAGCACGTCCTGCTGCCAGAACTACTGATACAGACTCTTCCACAGCCTATACACCTGTATCCTTCCCAACCAATGTTGCTGATTCTTCTCCCTCCAATAACTCTAAATCCATTAGAAAATTCATGGAGGTCAGAAAAGAAAAGGTGTCTACCTTAGAGGAATATTACCTCACTTGTCCAAGCCCTAGGAGATATCCTGGCCCTAGACCTGAACGTCTAGTTGACCCAGATGAACCTATCTTGGCCAATCCTTTACAAGAGGCAGACCCTTTGGCTCAACAAGCTCACCCTGTCCCTGACCAACAAGAGCCTATTCAACCAGAACCTGAACCCGAACAATCAGTGTCTAACCAATCCTCGGTTAGATCACCTCATCCTCTGGTTGAAACTTCAGACCCTCACCTTGGAACCTCTGAACCCAATACTCAAATGATTAACATTGGTTCTCCACAAGGTGCCTCTGAAGCTCATAGCAGCAATCACCCAGCCTCTCCTGAAACCAACCTCTCCATAATTCCTTATACTCACCTCCAACCCACATCTCTCTCTGAGTGCATCAATATTTTCTATCATGAAGCCTCTTTGAGGCTCCGCAATGTGCACGGTCAGACTGACCTCAGTGAGAATGTTGAACGTGTGGCTGATGAGTGGAACAATCTGGGCACTTGGCTGGTGGCTCAAGTTCCAATTATGATGCAGCTCCTGCATACAGAGGGAAGTCAGAGGATTGAGGCTGCCAAGCAAAGGTTTGCTCGAAGGGTGGCTCTTCATGAACAAGAACAGAGACACAAGCTTCTTGAAGCTATTGAAGAAGCCAAGAGAAAGAAAGCTCAAGCAGAAGAAGCTGCACGTCAAGCAGCAGCTCAAGCTGAACAAGCCAGACTAGAGGCAGAGCGACTTGAAGCTGAGGCTGAAGCTCTTAGATGCCAAGCACTTGCACCAGTAGTGTTTACTCCTGATGCTTCTGCTTCCATTCCAGATCCTCAAGCTGCTCAGAATGTTCCTTCCAGTTCTACTCAGTCCAGCTCATCCAGACTCGACATCATGGAACAGCATCTTGACATTCATGAGTCCATGCTGATTGAGATGAAGCACATGATGATGGAACTTCTGCGACGAACTGACAAACCTTAGTTTTAGGATCTCTTCATTTTCCTTCTTTTTCTTTAACGTTGTTTTATTTAAACTCTGTTTCTTTTTATTTATTTATTCTACTTTATTCGTTTGTGATTATCTATGCATATCTATATATACTTGTGTCACATATGTTTGCCAAAATCTTTTTATTCATAATAATTTTATGCTTACATCATACATTCTTTATGTTTACATCATCCATTCCTTCCCTAAGTCTAGAATGGAGGATCCCTCCTCATTCTTCTGCAC
Source organism: Lotus japonicus (assembly GCF_012489685.1). Classification (NCBI taxonomy): domain Eukaryota; kingdom Viridiplantae; phylum Streptophyta; class Magnoliopsida; order Fabales; family Fabaceae; genus Lotus; species Lotus japonicus. The sequence continues at coordinate 15,738,232 of NC_080046.1, forward strand.
TCCTGGCGCTGCTCTGACCTATCCTTCTCCAGACGCTCCAGTACATGCTGGATGTTGCTGAGCCTGTCCTTTAGCTCATCCCTCTCCAGAATCTCTTCTGCAGTCTTGAGCTTCTCTTCCAAACTTTCTTTTTCTTCCAGCAGCTTGAGTTCAAGCCGGCTGAGTTCTTGCACCTCCTCAACGAAGGCAAGAAATTCCTTCAGGTCTCTCTCCAACTCTGGACGCAGGCCCTCTTCCAGCAGTGTCCGTGTCAGCTCCGCGATGGTCGTTGTACCCTCTGGATGCCTGATGTTCAGGAACAAGTCCTTCTCAAAGGCCTTCTTCCTCAGCTCTTCTAGTGCTACGATGTGTGATGCCATTTTTTTTTCCTTACTAAAACTTGTTCGAGGTGTGAAGCTTACCTTTCTCTCCAACACTTTATATAGGCTTCATTCTCTCTCTGAAAGTTAATGCTCCTACGGTTTCTCGAGGTTAAGTTCTTGGTAACTGACCCTTCTCTTTACTCACTTGACCGGTGGTAAACGTTCTTCTCTTGCATTAACTCTTCTATTTATTTCGCCTAACTCTGATTCTTGCATCGTTTTCATTTTCTTTAAACTTAGACCTTCTCTAAGGGGGAGTACCTTGTACTTCATGCTAAGTTTTTCACACCCCAAGCTTTTTGCTTATGACAAAAAGGGGGAGTAAACCCAGTTTTTGATGTGTAAGATGTGTTAGTGTGATTTATTTTTCTTTTGGAGATTTTAAGAGTTCCACCTTCATGACCATAGATGTGTCACTGGGCAAATACAAGGAATACATTTCACTTCTTCTGAAGTGATTATAAGTTGACTCTGATACCCAAGACTCTGATACCTTGTCCATGACTCTGATTACTTATGCGCTCTGATTACTCGATTTTCATCTATGTCATAAGTTTCTCTTTCTGAACTCTTATATTATTTAGCTCAGAATCTAGACTTTACTAACGTTTTCATCAAGTATTAGATTCAGGGGGAGCTAAGCTCAGAATCAAGCAGTGACTTGAATTCAGAATGAGCAAGATAAACTATTCACATCAGGATAAGTCTCATTCTATATCTCTAAACTCTGAGTGAATTCAGTTTAATGTTTAAGAATTGTTCATCAAAAATCTTAGTTTTGTCATCATCAAAAAGGGGGAGATTGTAAGATCAAGTTTTGATCTAGTAGTACAACTCTATGTTTTGATGATTACAAGTTAACCTTTTGATATGAACAATTGTGGTACTCTAACGTGTTTTTCTGAGTGTGCTATTTGCAGGTTCTGACCTCAACTCAATCTCACACAAATCAGAAGCACTGTGTATAAAGAGTGACCCAAGCAACGCTTTCGCATTCACCATGTTCAGTATGAACAGTGGAAAAGCTTCAGAAGTTCTGAAGTTATACAAACTCTGATGAGGACTCAGTCACTAGAAGCTCTGAAGATCCAGAAGTTCTGATAACCAAGAAACACTGAAGGTTCAGATGTTCTGATGGTGTAGAAGACTCTGAAGATCCAGAAGCTGAATAGTGGAAACTCTGAAGTCCAGAAGCAAGAAACTCTGAAGGCCATGTTCTTCCCTCTGAGTTCAGAATCAGAAGATACAATGGTCAGAGGATCTGTGCTTTCCCTCTGACTCTGATCAACCGGCTTCACAAGTTCCAATACGAAGCATTCCCCTGATCAGAAGTCTCCTAGGTTTAAAGGTCGCGTCGCTATCCAAGTACAAAAGCTACTGTACCTTCCTGACGACCTACCTAACGTTCTCAGCCACAGCAGAAGCTGGATTTTCCAGAACTGCCCTCCAACGGTAGCATTTCCCATGCATCGCTCAACCCTAATCCTTGGAGTATATAAAGAGGCTGAAGACTGAAAGAAACGGCTAGAAGAAGAAGCATTCACATACGCAAGACATATTCAAAAATCTTCTAAGTTTTCTTTCATCTGAAATTCATTGAGTTTACTATTAGCTTTTTCGAAGCAAATCTCTTGTAAACAATTCTTTGATAAACAGTTTGTTTAGTTCCTTTAGGAGATCAAGGTTGATCGGATCCTAGAGAAGACTAAGAGAGTGAATCTTAGTGTGAGCTAAGTCAGTGTAATTGTTAGTCACTTGTAGGTTTCAAGTGCAGTTGTAACTCTTACCTGATTAGTGGATTGCCTTCATTCTAAGAAGGAAGAAATCACCTTAACGGGTGGACTGGAGTAGCTTGAGTGATTTATCAAGTGAACCAGGATAAAATCCTTGTGTGCTTTTCTATCTCTTATCTTTAGCACTTTAGTTCTCGAAAGATTTGTCAAAATCTTTAAGGTGGAAGTTTTATACTGAAAACGTTATTCAAACCCCCCCTTTCTACCGTTTTTCATACCTTCATCGTCCCCTCCACCTTCAACTTCTCTCCATGAAGAATTCTCAAGCCTTCCTATTTATCTAGGATTAGTCTTCTTCATTCCTCTCACTCCTCTGTACTTCTTCTCCGTTCAGTAATAATGACATTTCTTATTTGCCTCACCCTCTTGTTATTGTAATTGTTGGTTTTGTTTTTCACTCTTTTTGATTATGACAAAAAGGGGGAGTACATAAAATGGTTTTGATAAATTTTTATATTATATAAAACTAGTAGAGGAGAACAAGTATCAATACTTATAGCACATAGATATTGTCAAGCGTCTCAGATAAGGAATACATTTTGTTCATATTCTGAACTAATCTTGCTTCTGACGCCTTATTCCAATTATATCTGGACAAGACTCTATGTTATTATGTGATATACGCCAAGTTCTGAACCATCACTTCTGATGAGTATACATCCTTATATGCGTATCTTCTAATCACATCGTCGAGACTCCGAATCTAGACTATTCATCATCTTATCAAGTCATAGATTCAGGGGGAGTCAGGGGGAGACCCTAGCTCAGAATCAGGTGTCATCCCAGATTCAGAAAGAGCAATGCAAACCGTTACACAAGGATAAGTCTAATCTCTGATCTTTTCTTTCCTGTGTATTCAGTTTACTGTGTAAAAATTGTTCATCAAAATACTTGTTTTGTCATCATCAAAAAGGGGGAGATTGTAAGATCAAGGTTTGATCAGTGGTTGCATCTTTATGTTTTGATGATTACAATTAAGGTTTGTGATGATGAACAATTGTGGTACCCTAACGTTTGTCTTTTTAAGATGTGACAAACAGGTTCTGAATCTGACCCAAGCCTATTCGTTCAGAAGAAGAAGAACCAAGGGTTACTAAAAAGAGAGCTCTTTAACCTACCATGTTCATTCTGAACAGTGGCAAATACTTCAAAAAACTCTGAAGATGGAAGCTCTCAAAAAGCTCTGAAGAACTCAAGTCAGAAGTTCTGAAGACCAGATGTTCCAGTGGAACGGTCCAGAAGCAGAAGACTCAAGTTCTGAAGACTTGCAAGAAGTTGGTTCTGAAGACCCAAGCTATTCTAGCTCTGACGATCAGAAGTTCTGAGGAACGTGTTCAGAAGCAGAAGCTGCAAGGTCAGAAGAATCCAAGCTTCAATCTGACGATGATCAGAAGCTTCACCAACGTTCATCTGAAGCTCCTTGATCCCAAGTCAACTGGTGAAAGGACAGGTCGCTATCACAGTACAACGTCGTACATGTCTCAGTCTGTCCGCCACCTACCTTGTACAGCCTAGCAGTCTGATATCACAGAATTTCCACTCCAACGGATAAAACCCTAGCAACGGCTACATCACAAGTCTTGGAGTATATAAAGGCTGAAGAAAGAAGAAAGAAGCGAAGAAACTTTGCTGAAAACATTCAACATATACGAACCATTCTCTTAGCATTATTTCTTCACTGTTCTTAAACATCTGAGTTTACTATTCGCTTGTTAGAAGCACTTATTGTAAACCTGAAACCTTTTACATCACATTGTAAAGTTCATCAAGAGACCAAGGTTGGTCGGATCTTGAGAGGACTGAATCAAGGCTGATTCAGTATTTAGCTAGTCTTAAGAGGATCGGTAGATTAGCTTCTTAAGAGGATACTAGTGAGAAAATCAGTGTATTATTAGTCACTTAGCAGGTTGCAAAGTGCAGTTGTAACACTTATTGATTTTAGTGGATTGCCTTCATCAGAAAAATGAAGAAATCACCTTCACAGGTGGACTGGATTAGCTTGAGCTTTTATCTCTAGTGAACCAGGATAAAATACTTGCGTGCTTTACTTCCTATCATTCAGCACTTAGTTTTTATCTTTGAGTTTTGAAAAAGCTTAAAAGTATACCCGTGATTCAAAAACTCTATTCAATCCCCCCCTTTCTAGTGTTTTTCGCACCTTCAAAATTCTTTCAATTTTTATTTATCATTGTTATTATAATATAGTTGTCATTAGCCCGAATCTATGACTATCAATGCCACACATGATGCTCCATGTCTCATTTCTCGATGAAATCAATCCACTCCTAGATAGTAGGGTCTGACTCTCGAAACTTTGCCAACCTTTTCTCAAAACGATGTGGACAAGGCTCATAACCTGCAAATTTGAAACAAATGATAATCAAGTTCACCTCAGGAAAATTAACTTTTAGATAACTGACATATAGACTTACTCACCATTCTCAGCTCTTGTTTCAACTTCATGTTCTTGAACTTGTGGTTGAAGTTGATGGCAATGTGGCAGATGCAGTAGATATGATACACGTTTGGAGGCTACCACCGTTTCTCGCATCCCTCACAACCGACTTTATGCTCGTGTTCCTGTTTGACATCAAACATATATCTGATTTATGGGTACGTTCACACGTATTAGATGTGGAATGTAACACCCCAAATTCGGTGGCGTCACTGTAGTAACCAAAAATCAAATAAAGCGGAAAAACGTGAATATTTTTTTTTCCGATTGTTTTAAAAATAAAAGACTTGTCGAAATAAAGATTCAACCCCAAAAAGTAAACATAACTAATGTACAAATATATTTACAGCCCCCGCTGTAAGTAGCAAGCCAAGTCACGAGTAACCTCCAGTGACGGGAAAAGTAGCAGAAAGTATCTGAAAGTAGTGCCCGTGGACAAATATGTAAAAACCAGAGTAAAGGTCAAGTATTCGAAATACAGTCCTCCAAACAAAAGTAAGTAAGCCCAAAACGGCCTAGACGAGACCACCTAGTCCAACCAACTCTCTGTGATCCCCATAGAGGAAACCACACAAAAAGCTAAAGGTCGGGGACCTACCCTTCCCCAAAATGAGAACATGACGACTAGAGCTATAACGTTACTTCTACTCTATCCACCCCAGAGAAGCGTATCTCAACATTCTTCATCCTACACGCTGGCATGGTCGTCGTCTGAATCAGAATGTAGAACGACTAGCTCCCTGTCTGCATCAATCACCTCCCTCGCTACCAACCGGGTCTCAACCCTAGAAATTCCCGTCACTGCATCCACTACGCAAACGAACACGTCCTCCTTCGTCAGGTGCACCAATGGCACAACATGATAACCACGGGGGGAAGTCGATGTCCTGAAGCGAAGGGTGGCAGCAGCGACAAGCTCCTCTTCAGGCATCGCGGGTCCGGAACCCGATCAAGTATCATCACGGTCAGCAACGGTGGGGGAGCTCGATCCCGAAGAAGCCCCTCCCACAAACTCCTCCTCCGAGGGGTCCTCGTCGTCAGACGACGACGGACGGTGGTGGTGGTACTCCTGTAGCAGGTCCGCAGTGCACGCCAGGTGGTAAGTTAAAGCTGACAGAGTAACACCTCAGTACTCCCTCGTCAAGTGTCCCAGATGGTCGATGCGATCCTCCATTATTCTCCCCGAGTAGATAGCTCGGTGGCTAGCGGGGTCAACCACCCATGAGCCGGGGATATCCTGATCTATCATCTCGAACCTAGTCCCCCCCCCCGAGGGGTGGACCATCGTGAACCAATCCGCCATTTACATCTGACAATGGGCGTACGATCGCCAAAACACAAACAGCAGGCGCAAGGGTCAACTCAAGGAATTACATAAATAATAAAACCAATAGATAAAGATTACGGGGATAGATACTTAGGTTCAATAGGCTTATAATAACATCGTAAGTAGTATATCCTCCAATGAAACATAAATGACAATTACTGACAATTTAACAATTATGAAGTAAGATAACAAATATCAATCACATTCGACAATTAGGTCAGCATTTATGATGAGATGCAATGACATGCTTAGGACCAAAAATGCTCCGGAAGGATGGGCACCATCGAGTCAGTCCTAGCACCGGCCTTAGTGGGACCATTTCCGCTCGGGCGTCTCTTATTCCAAACAAATGTAGTCAGATCAGCAGTATACCTGCAGGCCTGCCATTTATGCCTGCTACTAAGAATCACCGCAGTGTTCTTATGTAGAAATCTGGGTCTTATGACCATTTTGGAATCCACCGAGGTCCAGCATCCCACCGTGTATAAACCTCAAAATGTATGAATGATGCAATATGATTAGCCAAACAACGTCTCCGACCTCACTCGTCACGTCGTCACGTGTTCTAGCTAACTTATTGTCTCTAAAAAGAATATCCTAAGGTAAATGTCGATTCTGCGACAAAAGACAATTAGATATACAAAGAGTGCAATCACCCTTGATGACTTCTCGAGTCATCTGACTCATCTAATTTCGATGGTCAAAAACTGCTCAGCGAGCGAAAGAGTACTAATGTACTTGGAAACGTTTAGTTCCCGGCTTATCTTTTAGATAGCCAAACAATAAACTGCTGATCGAGCGAAGAGTATCAATGTACTTAGAAACTTATTAGTTTCCTGGCTTAAACTAATATCCAAGCCCTAAGCTTTCATTATTTAAAGGAGTTCAGAGGTTGTTTAGTGTCTTATGAATTTTCCTTGTAAAATAGTTTCCATTTAGGTTTGTCTCTAATCTTATGAGTTTAAAAGATCCTGTGATCTCGAGTAACTCTCAGAGAAGGTCTCGATCCACTAAAACAATAACAAGGGCCCGAACCTCGGTTCGTCCCGTCATACTTTCCCAAAATCTCATCATGACTATGGCATAACTGCCCGTTATCCTCACTCTGACGTACAATAGATATATGTGTAGTTGCATAACCGAATTAGCACAATCCAACAATCATGGCACATATATCAACACATCCTAAGATTAACCATTTAGCACATAGCATGTGAATCAATCAACAACAATCAAAGCGATAAATAAATCTAAATCAAAAATGTCGGCCAAGGCCACAGAAAACGGAGACACACGTCTCAATTAGTTCACTCGGCCGAAGCCTCCAGAAAACATTTCCCAGTCAATCACAATCAAGTGCATAAACAATAAATCAAGTCGAATTCGTCGACACCTAAAGCATTAGCTAGTATTCAGTGAGTAGCCCTCACCTCTAGTTCCTCCAGTGCGTTCCTGCAGGATTCCTTCACGATCCTCTCTTTCCGCTCGACGAAATTCTTCGAACGAACCTTTGAGTGAAATCACAGAATTCAATCACAACAAGTTATAACTAACCAAACAATAATTACTAACGTTATACAAAGCATAATAAACTCCAGAGTACGATAACCTAACGCGATAAGACGAGTTTTCGAAAATGAGAAATTTTCTCCTCCCCCTTAGGGAGTTCCCGGCCACAACACATCAAAATGTGTTCCGGCGCTTTTTCTTCGATCAAACTTGATTCCTAGGTTATCATTAGTCGTAACTAAGGTGAATTAAAGCTCGGAAAATTATCGGATCGAAAGCTAAAGCAGGGGTATTTTGGTCAGTGTTTTTAGCTCGGAAATTCAAAATTGGAATTTCGAAAAACAAATTTGATGGGGTCGTCACTAACGACGTTTATGACAACTAATCCTACTGGCGCTAAGCTCAGTCGAGAATTTTCAGTCCAAAGAGCGAAACTTTAGTCGAAAAATGGGTATTTGAGCAGAATCGGAGCTCTGTGACAATTCGGCAAGATTCATCGAAATGTAATCCGCTAAACATGTTCTTGGGTTAGTAGAGAAGAGGTTTTGATAGAGAAATCAAGTTATTTGGACAGTTTTACCAAAAGCTCGAAACTTTGAGCACAGAAAGACATAAAGAAAAGCGACGAAATTTACGATCAGAGGTAAGGAATAACATCAGTACCTCGAGGTCTACGCGTAGCAACGAACGGTGCAGAGATCAGGCAAGAATCGGCGAAAAACTTTTCTCCTCCTTCCTCCTTGGTGCTCGCGGGTTTGGTTGTGATGGTGGGTTTCAAAATTTGATTTCTCACCTATTTATAGGTGAGGGAAAATGCGGGAAAATGAAAATTTCGCGATTCCGATTTTTCTTGCGCGTTTCTCTGTTAATTCTAAGATAAATTCTGGCGACAGAATTCCAGAACTCGAAATAGGTTTCTTGGAATTAAAGCAAACGATCCAAAGTCGGTGTGGGTCGATTTAACTCGAAAAACTACTTTTTGCAGATGATGTCGGATGAGAAAACTTCCTTCTGATGAAAGATTAGAAACATCGAAAGAAATCGGTACCCGTGTGTGGAATCTTGGTTTGAAGCTCCGAATAGAAAAAGTCTTCATCGACAGTTTATTTTAAAGTAGTTGAGCTATCAGGGATTTAGTTTCGGCAAACTTCCGAGAATTAGAATTGGACGTTCGTACATTCCAGGGTTTCGTATCGAAACACTTGTCATGGAAAGGAATAAGAGAAATTATTATATTTCTCTGAAGATTTTTGAAATTAGTTTCTATAGTGCTTTAAGAGTAAATTAGTCGTATACTAACGCTCTTGCCCTAGGCATAAGCGAATAAGACTCGCGCTATAACTTATATCGACTTTAATACTATTCTTTGCATTTTCCTAAACTTTCTCCTTCATAAATTTATTCCATTTGATAAACACTTGTTCAGGTTTCCTTCACGTTACATCGAACCTAATCGTGAATAGAAATTTCATCAATTTATTCTAAGCTTAAAAACTTGGGTCTCACATGGAAACCCTGACCTAACATTCAAAGTTTCTCCATTGACTATTGCAAAAGTTATCGACAATACATGACTATTTCCGTCTTGTGTTATGGCAGTCAACGAGGTTCATTTATACTTCTTGTAGGGGAAAATGTCATATATCTTTATGATTGGCTTACAAAAATTAAATGTGTTCACAACATTATTTATACATCCAGAGCACCTAATGGAATTTCATGAAACAACCATCACGATCGATATATTCACATATCACAACTATGTAATGGGATTCTGGGAAACAAAATAACATATACTCCAGCCACCTTAGGAGCTCGTCGTATGACTCTTCTCAAGCGCCGAAAACCTTTGCAAGTTCTTTCTGTTGGGCTTTCCATGCTTTAAAGTATGACACTTTATAGTTAACATGACCACTATTCTTTCTTGTATTAGAGAAATGGAGATAAATGGTTCATGACTTTGCCATGCCTACGACATTAGAACATAATTTCAAGTTTATCTAATTTTTAAGAGTCAAGATATAATCATCATGAACAAGTACCATACATAGTATGTAAGATCACAGGAAGTTGGAGCTCAGCTTGTTGTGGTTCTTAGTCGTTATCAGATTGACGCACGTATGCAGGTCGCCCCATTTGAATATAACTTTATTATACATATTAGGATGATATTTCCCTCATCTTCCAAGGGTAGTAAAATATGTTGGTTTGAATTCGACCACAATATATGTTTGATTTAGTTTGAAAGAGTAGTGCTTGAGGGTCATCCTTAACAACCTGTTTACTGTCAAAACATGAACCAATATATAATGGGATAAATATATTTTTGGTCCCTGAACTTGATTCAATTATTGATATTCAATTTTCGGTGATCTGAATCCCTTAACTTGTTGCCACGTGAGGTTTTACTCCTTCGGGTCATTTTCATGATTACGGGGCATAATGACATGCCATTTTTTACTTACATGGAATTTTTTTAATTTTTTCAAATATTCACGTGAAATTTTCTGAGGAACCAAAAAAAAAAAATCATCATCTTCATTTTCTCTTCAAAACCCAAGAATTCTTTAACCTAATATAACTCAAAACTTAACCACCTCACTAAATTAAAACCCCTAAATTAACTCCTAAGTTGGGAAAATAAAGTGAGAGCACTAATTTGCTTCCACTTGAATCACTTGACCGAAAAAAAGCCCCATCATGTGAAAAAAAAAACCTTCTCATTCTTTCTCACCTATCCTCTCTCTCCATTTGCAAACTGTCTCCTTTTTTCTCACTTCTACTATCCAACCACCACCACCCCTCTGCAAAAAATTCCAAAAATCCCATCTCCTCTTGTCACCCTTATTCCTCATTGACAATGGTGGAGGGTAGTGGTTGTTCCAATGCATTAAAAAAAATTCAAGTAGCTTATACGTCACAATTGATAAGGCCTTATCCATCATCTACGTGCACGATTAAATAATTTATCCATCAATTTAATGTATAAGAGTGAATTGATGTATACACTTATACAATATAATGTTAGCACTAAATAATAGATAAAATCATAATGTATTGTATAAGTTTATACTATTATGCCTAATATGATGTACCAAACAAGTCCTGAGAGTTGAGATTCGAGTCAGAGTGTTGAATCACTACGCCAACCCACTTGATTGTTTTGTTTTTGGGCTTGTTAGATACTTCCCAAATATAGGGTCCGCTTAAGACGTGCTCGAGAGAGGAGATTACCTTCCATATGACTTTCTTATGGGCATGGCGAGTGAGGAATCCCCCAATGGAAAGTCACTTAGCTTGGGCGAGCTCTTAGCTATGACTTCTTCATCTGACGGGTGGCCTCTTCAGGCGTGGGCGATCCAACGTCGTGTCTATACACTGAGTGTCCCTAGGTACTCCTTTATAAAAGGAAATGTGACATCCTGTAATTTTGAGATTCAATCTAATACACAGTTACTAGCTCGCTCTCTTGTTCTTCTGAGGCAATAACTGTTTTTATTATTGCATTTGTTTTAAAATTATTATTGATTTAGATTTTCCATCAAGACACTCCAATCAAGCATATAGCATAGCATAATTTCAAACAAGACACATAGTATATGTCACAAGTACATGACTCTAAGATCGAAGTGTCTTCAGTTTGGCCGCTTTCTTTCTCAAGCTCACATCCTAGTCCTGTTCCATCATGAACATTGAGATGAGGTATAGTACCTAAGGTGTAAGGAACATGATGTGAGATTCCTAGGGAGAATGAGAGCGTAACCGCTTTGTAGAGAGAATAACTAAATTTCAATCTTGTTATTTCACAAGTGAGCGAAGAGTCCCTTACAATTGGTATTCCTCCCCTGTTTATAGTTGGGGGAGTTGGGCTTAGCGCCTCTGAACCATCCTAATGGGCCAGTTGGGCCTCCGGGATGAAGGCCCAAGTCCGTGGTCCGCTCATCGCCCTAGGCCAGCGCTCCTGGGTGAGGGACCCTGGGGTCTCGCCCAGTCCACAAGTCCACAAGACACCGAGCTCGAAATATAAGAGCTGAGTGTGTCTTTAAACTGAAGAAACAAGGCGACGGCTATACGAAACTAACTAATGTTAAAACATAAGGTATGAAATCAAAGGACAGTTGCCAACATGGCTTGATAATTTAAAGCTTAAAAATTCAAGTTTCGAACGTCCCATTTCGCTCCCCCTGCGATTTGAGTCCACAAGCGAGCTTGTGGCGATGATGCTGAATCTGCTCGCCCTGCCATAGTTACGCACGTGCCCTGAATTGTGACTTTTTGACATGTGTCGAGCCTGCGCCACGCGTTGCGCCCTGAGGTGGTGCAAAGGTCAGCAAATCCATGGAATCTCAACCACTACCTTTGAAACGTCCCTTCGAATCATGGTAAAGCCTGACAATTTGAATTCAAACCAATAAGCTTCAACCGTTGTAACTTTTCATTTAATGCGCTGCCTTCGTTTCCCGAAATCCGCACCACATTCCCTTGAGTGATCATTCCACCTTTGCCATGATGAGGCACGATTTCCCAACCGCTGCTTATCCCAACTTTTAAAATCTCCTTCCTACTCATTCACCACTTCTGGAATTCCTACAATCTGTTGAAATTGACAAACTAGCACCCTCTTCCTTTCCCATCCTTATCCTTCCTCCTAGCAAAAATGACTCCCCAACGCCGCACCAAAGGATCCTCTCGATCCCGCAGCGCCGCTCCCGCATCTCCTTCTCCGGTTAACCCTCCCCCCTCCGGGGGATTTCCCTTTATTGAAAATGAAAAGAACGCTTTCTGGCACCAAATCTTCGCCACCTTAAACCAGTCCATAACTCAAGACCCCACTCAGGAGGCCATATTCCAACCTTGTAAGCAGTCCACCGACAAGTCTATTGCCGAGACAGCCCGCCAGGCCGGCGGGTTTTGCCACGAGAAGTCCCTCGAAGATGTCCTCATCACCGGTCGGGGCTTGGAAATGCGCCGTCCCTGGCAGCACCGCACGATCGAACAAGGCGTGAATCAACCCCACTTTTTTTTATGTTTATGAGTACTTATTCCTCGACCTGGGGATCAAACTACCCTTCTCCCCTTTCCTCTTCCAGGTTATGAGGGAAATCAATGTAGCCCCAAGCCAACTTCATTTGAACGCTTGGGCTTTCATTCGGTGGTTTGAGATTCTCTGCGACGCCGTCGATCTCGAAGCAAAAACCTCCCATTTCTTTTACTTCTACGGCGTGGAGCCAAAATCCTTGAAGCCCCAACTCCTGGGTGGGTCTCTCTGAAATCTCGTACGGGCCGGCAGCGCCTATACCCTTACAAGAGCAACGTCAAGAAGGGACACGGGCGCCGGTACTTCCGCATACTCATACATCCTACCTTCCCTGAAGCTTTCACCCGCCGAGACGGGACTGCTCTGTTCCCTTTCTACTGGACCGAGAGTCCTCGCGACGTCCCGCAGCTGTCTGATACATCGCTGAGTGATGAAGATAAAGCCATCCTTGGCTTTTTCGCTGGGCTCCCCATCCTTGAGTGCTCACAGTTGCTTGAAGTCGCTCGCAAAAACACCCTCCGCTCATTTCTAGGAAGAATGAACTTCACTGAAGTCGCGCTGAAGCGCGCCCTGGCTGCTGACTAATTTGAGTTCCCTCCCAATTTTAATACTAACGGGATTAAGAGGAAACGTGTTGTCGCAGATGCTGACGCCGCGACCGCCGCCTCCCCTTTAAAGAAACGGACCAGAAGATCCGGTGCTGCCCCCCCTGAAACGGTCGTGACGACCCCAAACGTTGTTGCCACGGGATCTGGCGAGTCAATACCAGATACAATCTTTCCACTGGAGATTGACGAGCGGACTCCGAGGTCCACTGGCAGCGCTGACCAACCTTCCCCAACAAGAAAATCCGAGAAATCCAAAAGGGTCGCCCCTGGCACAGATGAAAAGTCGAGGGTCGCGGCTTCCTCACCTCAAAAGTCAAAAAAGAAGAAAAAGGAAACCAAGAGATCCAGGGGTGGCGAAACATCTGCCCCCTCGCCACGACCTAGTGGGCGGGAAAAAGCCAAACCCCACGACTGATGCGGGGTCCTCGCCATTTCCGAAGGAAGTCATCGCTGATCAACATGCTTTTGAAGACGTTCCCCCTGGTGCTCCCCAAACGACCCTCTCTCCTGACCATTCATGTCATCAAGCTGAGGCAAGCCCATCTAGGGCCTCCCCCGTTCCCACCATGAGTCATGGCGGTGGTGACCAAACTCCCATCGCCTCGTTTCCGCTTCGCCATTCTTGCCCCACCGCTAGTCATCCGATTGTTAATGGGCAGACGTGCTTTGTTTCAAATCAGCAGCCCTCCCCTGTCGACTTTATGCTAACTGACTCTTTTCTTGGCGGCATGAGAGGAACTGAGAATCCTGACCTTGATGGTGTGGCGCGAGAAGCCATATCGAGCCTTTTGCGTGCCGGGTGTCTCTTCGCCAGGTTGTCGCAGGACTCAGCCACAACCGCTGAAGTTGAAGAGCTCTGCTAGAGGGCTGAGGGTTACCGCCACGCTACACTCAAAGCGCATGGCGAGCGTGACAAGTTGCTGACCCAGGTAGCGGCCCAAATGACTAAACTGAACAATTTGGGTATCGAGATGAGCTGTCGTGAGGCGGACTTGTCCGCTTGTGAAGGGAGAACGGAGGAGCTGGAGGGCGAGCGAGATGATTTGCAGCAGGAATTGAAGGCAAAGGCTGAGGCGATTGCCGCGGGCAGGGCTTCCTGCCTTGTCAAAGACAAAGAGATCGCGTTCCTTCGTAGTGAGTTGGGGTCGACGAACGAATCTCTCGCCGAGGTGAGATCTGAATTAGAAACAAAGGCTAAAGCTGTTGCGGACGCGGAATACCGTGCGGATTCTGAGATCAGAACTCTCTGGGAAAGGTTGGAGGCCAGGGCTGCTGCTGAGGCCGTGGAAGAGCGTGGTCGCGGTTTCTTCCTCGCCAAAGCTCAAGTTCAATATCTTTATGAGGGGATTGACATCAGCGGGACGGGAGCCTTCAAGAAGGTCACCCCCCACAGATTGGTCGGCTCGGACGATCCCCCGGGCTTCAATGCTGCATATTTTGCGGCCGCTGAAAACGCAAGGGAAGCAGAAGACGTTAATGTAGTGTGAATATTTTGTATTGATTTTTCTCTTACCTCTTCTTTTTTTTGTAATTAATATCACCCCATGTTATTTAATGAAAATTTGCTGCGATTTCGTTTGTCCATTTCTCTCCTCGTTCGCGCCCTTGTGCCCTTCGGGCTTTGCATTTTGTGCTCGTGTAGCGATTTTGAACGTGTGCTAGCGAAACTAGGACTTTAGCTCAGCCTTCGACTGAGGCTTTCTTTTTCACACCAATATTTCCCGTAAGAGCAGGTGCGGCCTCGCCGGTTTTATCCCGGCGAGGGCTTACAGTTGCTAGGGACCCAATGGCCATATAGGTTTACCCAGACTTATGCCTAGTTTTTGTTCTTCCCCATATTTCGGGGAGGTCTCGTTTGCCCATATTTCGGGGAGACTTTTGGGACAAGCTGCTTGTCCTAGGATAAGGAGCTTGTCCGCACACATCGCAATGAGAGGTCAGCGATTCGCGCCGGACTTTCCGGAGCAATCCCCAGACATCAAGGTAGTGTTGGGATTGCCACCTTCAGGGAATTTTTCCCACCGGGCGAACGTGACATGTTAGTTGAGTTGCTATCTGGGTAGCAGCGGTTCGCGTCGGACTTCCCGGAGCGATCCTCAGACATCAAGGTCGTGTTGGGATCGCCACCTTCGGGGAATTTTTCCCACCGAGCGTCCGTCGTATTGTAGTCCACTCCTCCACTCATCAGCGGATATTTCACCGCAAGGTGTGCCGTCGAAATCAATGTAGAGAGGCGATTGAGTGTGCTCCTTCCAATGATGACGTTGTAGGATGCCACAACTTGCAACACAAGATACCTTACGCGGAGTAGCTTGGCATTATCGTCGATACCAAAGACTGTCTCCAGATCTACATATCCGCGTACCCAGACTTGTTTGCCCGAAAAGCCTACCAACGTTCCTGTATAGGGCATTAAATCTTTGTCCGTCAATCCTAATTGATTAAAAGCATCGCCGTAGATGATGTCTGCGGAATTTCCTTGGTCCAAAAGAACCCGCCGCACATTAAAACTGTTAATCCTTATCATTACAACCACGGGATCGTCTTTGTGTGTCTTGATCCCTTCGAAATCTGCCGACGATATCACAATATCTGGATGCTAGAAACCGAATGGAGTTTCATACTGTTGCACTGATGTCACTGCTCTCACGTGCCTTCGCCTTGCCGACGTTGTGTCTCCGCCCCCGCCGAAGCCACCAGCGATTGTGTTTATTGTCCCAATTGGCGGCTCAAGGTCTTTATTAAAGGTTTCTTCCGCCCCCTTCTTCCTTGTTGTCAGTGTTTCCTTTTTGTCAGCGGTTGGCGTACGTCGGCGGTCGTCCCACCTGCGATCATCCTGCTGACGGTCCCCTTTGTACCGGCTCCCTTGCTGCCGTTCTCCATTCCTTCGATCGCCACAGTCGCTCATCTGCGATCGTCCCGCTCGAATGAGCCTCTCAATCTCGTTCTTCAGGGTAAAGCAATCTCCCGTGTCGTGGCCCGTCGAGCGGTGATACTCGCACCACTTCGTTTTATCCAACGCCGCTCGGGGCGGGTCGACCTCTTTCTCGCCTTCCTCACACGCGTGGGTTGCCTTGACCTCACGAAGCAACTCCGTCAAATGTGCATTTAGACTCTTACCTGACTCCTCTCGCCGGCGAGGGTCAGCTTGATGCCACGGTCTGCGGCGCTCAAAATTTTCTCTCTTAGGGTACAATGGCTCATTCGCAGCCTTCTCCCCTGTCCTCACCTTCCTGTCTCACCTTTTGCTGCCCTCTCCCCTCTTCTTATTCCGTTTCTCCTCTGGCGAAGCGTCCCCCTGTTTGCCGTCTTTCTCCTTTTTTTGCGCGCCTTCGCTTGAAAGCATCATCCTCCTCGTCCAGAATATAGGTGTTTGCTCGCGTCCGGATCTCCGCCATGGACCGAGCCGGCTTGCGGCTCAACTTGCTATTCAGCTTCCCTGGCTGCAACCTGTTCTTGAAGGCACGTGCACAGGCGTACGACTCTGACTCGTCAATTTTGACTGATGCCGCGCTGAATCGTTTTACATACTGCTTCAGAGTCTCGCCCTCTGATTGGCGGACGTTGTAGAGATCCTCAATTGTCACATGCTTGGTTTTACTGGCGGAAAACTGGACAAGGAACTTTGATGAGAAGTCACGGAAATTAGTGATGGATCCTCGAGGTAGCGTGGTAAACCTCGCCATGGCTGTGCCTTTGAACGTAGCTGGAAACATCCTGCACTTTACCGCGTCGGAAGCGGCACTGATCACCATTTTTGTATTGAAATATAGCAGGTGCTCTTTGGGATCAGCTTTCCCACTGTATGTCTGAAGGACTATATTCTTCATGTTATCTGGTATAACAACATCCCTTACTGCCGCTCAGAACGGTTCGACTTCAGCCACGGCTTCCGCTTCGTGCTCCCCTTCATCCTGCTGCTCAGAACGGTTCTTGTATGTAATCGTTTCGTTGCCGTATATCATCAACACTACGGATCAAGCGCCTCCATTCTTGGCCAGAGATCGGTGCCTGAGGTGTCGGAGTCTCCTCTCCCGAAGCTCCAGGTGAGTGCGCTGGTGATCTCTGCTGCTCTGGTGAAGTTGGCGGAGAAGGTAATGTAGGCGTCGGAGAAGGAGAAGGTGGAGGTGGTGGTGGAGGAGTTAACCGATCGGTTTCTTCACGGCGAACTTGGTCGCGTAGCGGCCTTCCTTTCACGTGACGTGGATGCGAACCGCATCGTCGCTCCTGATCTTCGTCGCGTCGTCGACGACGTGTCTCCATCGATCTTTGTTAGTGAACCAAAGAACTTCAAGCGAAAAACTGAAAACCGAAGAAAATCACACAGAAAATTGAACTTCTCTAAACCAAATTGCATTCCACGCAGTCCGGGAATCAAAATCTATCGTTCCCCACAGACGGCGCCAAATGTTCCATCATGAACATTGAGATGAGGTATAGTACTTAAGGTGTAAGGAACGTGATGTGAGATTCATAGGGAGAATGAGAGCGTAACCGCTTTGTAGAGAGAATAACTGAATTTCAATCTTGTTATTTCACAAATGAGCCAAGAGTTCCTTACAATTGGTATTCCTCCCCTATTTATAGTTGGGGGAGTTGGGCTTAGCGCCTCTGAACCATCCTAATGGGCCAGTTGGGCCTCCGGGATGAAGGCCCAAGTCCCTGGTCCGCTCAGCGCCCTAGGCCAGCGCTCCTGGGCGAGGGACCCTAGGGTCTTGCCAGTCCAAGTCCCTTACGAACTTTGCTAATCAAACCTTGACATAATAGTAACAAAGTTACTAAGTAATATCGTAAGGAAACACCAGAGAAATGAATTACACGTAGAAAATATCCCCCCAACTCTTATTAATTAGATTTGAGTCCCTCAAAACTCTTAAATTTCAGAAATGTCCCCTAACTTCTTGATAATTACAAAACAACCATTATATTTCTTAAGAATCACACAAAGGTTCCTACTTATCCAAAATGCTCCGAAAACTATAAATTCCATACATCATGAAAATTCCTCAATAAATGTTATAGTTGACTTTAACCTTTATAAAATCATACACATAAATGACTTGTATTTATGATATTTTTCTATTGCTGACGTACCATTGCGTGGCGATCGACATCAGAACTGAAGACAAATACATCGAGATTCATGAATATAGTTGAATTAAATAGACTTATTTTTCTCTCGAACCTTCTCTACAGTACTATATAATACTTCAAACAGCTCAATCTTCATAACCACTACCACCCCACCCCACTTTTTCTTCTGCACCCACAAGCCAAGATTCTTAATTTTCTTCACATATCACCCTAAAATCCTAATCTCAATCTCACCCATTGCCGACTTGAACCAAATTGATATGATGTCTCATGCCCCGAACTCCCCAGGAACGAACTCGAACCCAACAAGGAAGAAGTGACGGCACACACCGCCATTGGTGACAGCGACATCGCAACACATGGTGCCAAAGCCGAGGTTGCACTGAAACTTGTGGCTGGAGAAGCGTCTGAGGCAACAGATTTGGGACATGTGGTGAAAAGGGGGAGGAGGAGGCCTCTGAAGTATAAATTTAACGAGAGTCAACTGACTCTAGTGACGGCGCAGCCGCCGATATTCGCCATTCAACCTCATGGGAAAGGTGAAGGTGTTAAACGAAGCAGGGGACGACCTCGTGGTTCTAGGAAGCCACAAATTCCGACTTCCATTAGTAAGATTCTTTCTATTTGTTCTATTGGTTTGTTTTCATTTGCAATAAATTTTTCTTCTTTGTTTCTTTCTTTCTTTTTTCTTGGTGGTTATTACATTTTTAAAGATGTTTACTTAGAAATATTTTGTATCCTTTATAGAGTTTCTTTTTTCACATTAGAAAATTTTATTTTAGTTGTCTAAAATAATTATTTTGGAGGCTATTTTTTAAAAAGAATGAACAAATATGTGTTTTGTTATACTAATTAAAGTTATTTTTTATTTTCTCTTTCATCTATCATAACAGTGTTTTTGAGCTAATCTTATTATTTTTTGAAAATAATTTGATTTTTTTTATAAATAATTACTTTTTTTAAATAGCACAAACACACCCCTTAAAAGTTTTAAAAATTGATTTTTTTTATTAAAAAATTTAAGAAAAAGTGAAATATACTATTAATCTCAATTGGACATTTCTTTTCCTTTTTATATAAAATGATTATGTTTAGATGTTTTAGGTCTTGCCCAATCTATTGAGGGAATATATTTTTGGGTTTGATCCACAACGATGTGTTGATTGAATTTTTATTAATTATAACAACAACCTATCATTCTGTTTTTCTTATTTTGTTTTACCAATTCATTTTGTTTGTAGTTGAAGTTGGATATTTTTTGTCCCTAAAGGTTAGCTCAAGTGGTAAGAACTAGGGACATAAGGGTTTGTGAGGGTAAAGAGTGAAGGGTCCAGTGTTCGATACTTAAGGAGGATTAATTTACTTACATTACTAACAACGAACATTTGTCTATAAAAAATATGACAAATAAGATTTTTTTTTTTTACTTTTATGCAATGCAATGTCTTTGTGATTTCAAATAAATGAGATTTTCTTTTGAAATGCCTTGTAGATGAAAGTTGAAAATGTTACGTAATTGAGTTCCATAAATTCTTATCAATTAATAAGATACTTAAAGTCAAGGTCAACATAAAAGTTCTTATAAAACAAAGGACAACATAAAAGTGATAAAAACAAAACCCTTTGTCTTTACTTGTTTATCCTAAAAATTCGCGTCATGGTTAAGCTTGTGATTAGTTTCAGTTTTGAAGAAAAAAGTAATAAGTTTGAAATAATTAATTAAAAAAAATAATAGGCTTAAAATAATAGAAGATTAAAATAAATATCAAATTTCAAAAGAAAAAATAATAAGCTTTTGATTAAATATAGATTTGAAATAAAATAAATATAATAATATCATAACAGTACATGACACACCACTACTTAAAATATTTTAAAATATAGTTAAACTGAATAAAATTAAAGAGTATTTTTTTTAACTCAATAAAAATTAAAGAGTAAACACTAAATTGAATATCACAATGTGAATTTACAATATACATAAGAGAGCATAATCAATGTGAATTCTATATATTTTGAAAATAGAAAATAGTTTTATATTTTTATTGAGAGTAATGATAAAAATATTACTAATTGATTTAATCGGTTGACTTTATTCACCCCTATATATTTAATTACATTTCTCATTCTTTAATAACATAAAATCTCATCACATGTTGTGATATATTAAATGAGACTTTTTATTAAATTAACGTGAAGTAATTTTTTTTAAAATAGTTATTAATTTTAAAAAAGTAGATCAATAAAAATGATTATTACTTTTCTTAATTGCGGGTTTGCTAGTTGAGAACGACATGGATCCATCTGACTTGATGACTCAAATCCTAGCAATTTAGGAGCAACATAAACAAAAATTTGATCATGATGTTGAGCAAGCCAAGGATCAAGAAAACGACTTGACCACCCTTGTTGATGATGGAACTGGCAAGCAAAATGGAGCTCCTGACTCTGGAGCTACTAATAATTCAGAGGCCAGAATTGATTTCACTCCTGAGCTGACTGACTACATTGTCAAAAGCTCCTTTCGCCGCCCTAAGAAGTAAAGTTGTGAGATTATCAACTTCTTTCTTCTTTGGCTCAAGAGAACTTTCAGCACTTTCATTCTTTTCTAGGAGGATTTCAGCTTCCTTCTTCTTCTCTTCAAAAGCAGCAGCAACAGAGGTCGCAAAAGCTTCAGCAATTGAACACTTGGTCTTTAAGCCGACAAAATCCAAAAAAATCCAAAATCCACGGTTGTCCGCTTAAAGACCAAGTGTTCAATTGCTGAAGCTTTTGCGACCTCTGTTGCTGCTGCTTTTGACATGAACTTATTTTTTTATAAGTCAGGAAACATGAACTTATGTGTAACTTTTATACTTTGCTTTAGAATTTGTTGTACTCAGATGATTGGTAGCCTTGGAGGAACATTCTAATGACTAACATTTGAAGACCTTTAAGTGTATATTTAAAATTTCTCTTATAGTTGATTTAAAATCTAAAATTAATAATCGGAAAATATGTCGTGAGTATCTATTGGTATAAAAGGGAATTCTGACTAATCCAAGCATATCATTAGTATCACATTGTTTATGTATGCATACAGACAATGAGACATCCCATATCATAGGTAAGCACTTATTTTCATCATAACCTAACAAAAAAAATTATGCTCTAAAAGTGTATAATCAAATGTTTATTAGCATTAAGTTACTTTTTCTCAAACATAGAATGATAATTAATTCCTTGCATGTATAATGGACATGGAAGTCGAATTTAGTTTGAAATACTATAATTTACTTATTATTCACCACTATGTTGCATCATTGAATGACCTTTTTCAAACTTTGAATCTCTCTTTTTTTCATCAGTTTATGCTGGCCACTTTCAAGCAAAACATAAGCAATCATATTAAGAGAAGACAATCATCTAGATTATCTACTGCTCCAAACATTTCAGGTAACCCAGATTCTGCAAGAGGAGATCTCCATAAAGTTCCTAGGATGACAAAAGGGGAGCTAATTTGTCCTACACCAATATCAGTAGTGAGGCCAACATCAACCGATGGCATAACTGAGACTCCTCTTTCTTAAAAAATAGATGAAGTTCCATAAAATGACATCCATGGAGACAATAACATGTATTATGACTCTGTTAGTGGTGTTGTCCTTGAATGTGAACCCGTACAACCTGATGGAGAACAAAAGAGACCATTTGCAGATGTTGATGGTGTTAGTGCTCCTTAGATGTCGAAATCTTTATTGTCATTGTCCCTCTCATGCGTTCAGTTTTGGAGACAAATTTATATTTTCTTTCTTAAGTTTACAGTGACATTTTTCTATTGCAAGTCTTTAAAAGGATGTTTTTATATGAGTTTCTAAGGTTTTCGCAAATAATTATTTGGTTAAAGAAAAATATTTTATGGTTTATTAATGATCGTAAAACTGTTACAATAAAATTTGAGTTCAAATTTCAACAAGGGAAGAATGAGTTGCATTCATATTTTCTGAAAACGAATTCAACAAAGTAAAAATTAAAACATAGAGTAAAGAATAGTTTCGGCAAAAAAAAAAAAGAGATTAAATAGACTTTTTTCGTTCTCGAACCTTCTCTACAGTACTATATGATACTTCAAACACCTCAATCTTAAAAACCACTGCCACCCATTTTTTCTTCTGCACTCACAAGCCAAGATTCTTACTTTTCTTCACATATCACCCTAAAATCCCAATCTCAATCTCATCCATGAAGGACTTGAACCAAATTGTTATGATGTCTCACTCCCCAAACTCCACCAAGAACGAACTCGAACCAAACAAGGAAGAAGTGACGACACACACCGCCACTGGTGACAACGACATCGCACAACATATTGCCAAGCTTGACTTGAAACTCATGGCTAGAGAAGCATCAAGGGCAACAAGTTCGGGACATGTGGTGACAAGGGGGAGGGGTAGGCCTCGGAAGCACAAGGTTAACGAGAGCCATCTGACTCCGGTGACGGCGCAATTGTCGGTATTCGCCATTCAACCTTATGGCAGAGGTGAAGGTGTTAAGCGAAGTAGACGGTGGGAATTCAGACTCCCAACACTACCCCAAACGGAGCGGTACATGCACTTATCTTCAACAAGATACTCGTTGTATCGCCACTCTGGCGAACTTAATTGCCTGTTGGAAGAAAGAACAGAATCGATAGAGCAGGCGGGGCCTGACTCATCTTGAAAGATGGGGGAATCTGGAATAACAACTACGGATGGCGAGGAATTGTCGTCATCCGTTGAAGGGGAAGACATTTCAAAGGTCGGGACTAGGGATGTCAATGGGTACGGGTGGGCATGGATAATATATTATATACCCACCACCCGCTCCACATGTAAAAATTTATACCCATACCCGCTCCATACCCACATGGATATCCATTATGTGAGTTTTAACCGAATTTTAAAATATCTGTGGATATCCATGGGTACGCGACACCCATGAACATAAATGGATTCACATATATTTGTTCAAAATAAAATTTAAGATTAGACTTTACAGTCAACCAATGTGTAAAGAAAAATACTTCTTTTCTACCATTTTTTTGGGTCTAAGAGCTTCTTTTTATCATTACCATTCTATAAGTTTACTTGAAGGAAAATTATAACTCAAACACAAATTCATTAGATATTAGACTTAATATACATTTATGTATTATATAAAATATATTTTAGTATTTTATATATCGGGTGGGTATCCATGGGTATGGATACATCA
Source organism: Lotus japonicus (assembly GCF_012489685.1). Lineage (NCBI taxonomy): Eukaryota > Viridiplantae > Streptophyta > Magnoliopsida > Fabales > Fabaceae > Lotus > Lotus japonicus. The sequence continues at coordinate 15,761,650 of NC_080046.1, forward strand.
ACATCCGTACCCGCCCCATTAATAAATGGATAGTGAAAATATCCATTAATTAAATATGTGGATACCCGTGGGTGCGGGTAATTTTACCCATAATGGGTTTTTATCCGCGGACATCCATGGGGGTGGGTAATTTTGACATCCCTAGTCGAGACACTATTACTTTTTAAAGACATTCTGGGAAATTTCATGCAAAAAATAAAAAACGATGAAAGAAGATGAACAGACAATATGAACGAAGAAGAAAAGAAACCAAAGCAAGAATGAAAAGGAGAATAAGGCTCAAGGGACTAACCAGAGGTGGAATCTGCCGGAGGATAATGGGAAAGAACGTAGGACATAGAAAAGCACCGCGCAATAACGACTGAACAGAGGGAGGTTCACCGAAAAAAGCAAGAAATTTTGGACAGTTTGAGAGACTTAAACTTGAGAACGGAGGAAGTTTTCAAATAAAAGGGTGGAATGGGGTTTTATAGGCAAATGGAAAGGGGAGAAAAATGAATGTGCGGAAAGTTGAAACGATGTGGGAAAAAAGAGAATGAGTGGAAAGAGAAGTGTGAAGCGTCGGGGAGGAAAGAGATGTAAGATCAAGTTTTGATTGAAGGTGTGAAAAACACTAGAAAGGGGGGGGGGGGTTTGAATAGAGTTTTTGACTAACGGATATACTTTTGAAGTTTTTCAAAACTCAAAGATAAGAACTAGGGGCTAAGGAATAAGAAGTGAAGCACGCAAGTATTTTATCCTGGTTCACTTGAGATAAAAGCTCAAGCTAATCCAGTCCACCCGTGAAGGTGATTTCTTCCTTCTTCAAATGAAGGAAATTCACTAAAATCAATGAGTGTTACAACTGCACTTTGCTACCTGCCAAGTGACTAACAATACAATGATTTTCTCACTAGTATCCTCTTAAGAAGCTGATCTACCGATCCTCTTAAGACTAGCTAAATACTGAATCAACCTTGATTCAGTCCCCTCAAGATCCGACCAACCTTGGTCTCTTAAGGAACTTTACAAAGTAATGTAAAAGGTTTCGGGTTTACAAGAAGTGCTTCTGAAAAGCTAATAGTAAACTCAGATGTTTAAGAACAGTGAAGAAATAATGCTAAGAGATTGTTCGAATAAGTTGAATGTTTTCAGCAAAGTTTCTCAGCTTCTTTCTTCTATCTTCAGCCTTTAAATACTCCAAGGCATATGATGTAGCCGTTGCTAGGGTTTTGTCCGTTGGAGTGGCAATCCTGTAATATCAGACTGCTAGGCTGCACGAGGTAGGTGGCGGACAGACTGAGACTTGTACCATCTGTACTATGACAGTGACCTGTCCTTTCACCCGCTGACTTGAGATCTGGAGAGCTTCATATGAACGTTGGTGAAGCTTCTGATCACAGTAAGACGAAAGCTTGGATCCTCTAACCTTGCAACTTCTGCTTCTGAACAAGTTCTTCAAAACTTCTGAACGTCAGATCTAGAAAAGCTTGGGTCTTCAGATGCCAACTTCTTTCAAGTCTTCAGAACTTGAGTCTTCTACTTCTGGACCGTTCCACTGGAACATCTGGTTCAGAACTTCTGACTCCGGTTCTTCAGAACTTCCTGAGAGCTTCTATCTTCAGAACTTCTGAAGGATTTGCCACTGTTCTGAACGAACATGGTAAGCTAAAGAGCTCTTTTTTTAGTAAGCCTTGGTTCTTCTTCCTCTGAACGAGTAGGCTTGGGTCAGATTCAGAACCTGTTTGTCACAACTAAAAAAGACAAACGTTAGGGTACCACAATTGTTCATCATCACAAACCTTAATTGTAATCATCAAAATATAGAGATGCAACCATTGATCAAACCTTGATCTTACATTGATCTAGTAGTACAACTCTATGTTTTGATGATTACATATTAACTATTATGTATGAACAATTATGGTACTCTAACGTTGTTTTCTGAGTGTTCTAATGACAGGCCATGACTCTGGCTCTATTTCACATAATTCAGAAGCACAATGCTCAAAGAGTAACCTCTGCAATGCTTTCGCACGTACTATGTTCATTTGAACAGTAGATCAAGCTTCAGAAGGTCTGAAGATTATAAAGCTCTGATATGTTTTCAGTTCACTAGAAGCTCTGAAGGATCAGACGCTCTGAAGGATCAGACGCTCTGAAGGTCCAGAAGCTCTGAAGGTCCAGAAGCAGAGTAGTGAAGATGCTGAAGTCCAAGAATAAGCTGGCTCTGAAGACCAAGTACGTCTCCTCTGAGTCCAGAAGCAGAAGGTACACAGGTCAGAGGATCCAAGCTTCCTTCTGACTCTGATCACCAAGCTTCACAAGTTCCAATATGAAGCATCTCTCTGATCAGAAGTCAACAAGGATAAAGGTCATGTCACTATCCAAAGTACAAAAGCAATTGTACCATTCCTGACGACCTTACCTAACTGATTCAGCCACAGCAGAACCTGGAAAACCCAGATCTGCCCTCCAACAGTAGCATTCCATGCAAACTTCCAAACCTAATTCCTTGGAGTATATAAAGAGGCTGAAGATGAAAGATGCTGGTTAGAAGAAACTTTGTAGAAGCTCACGCGAAGATTAAATATTCTCTAAAAGCATTCTTTCTTCACATTGTATTAATTGTGTTTACTATTAGCTTTCTAAGAAGCATTTCTTTGTAAACCCAAACCTTCAAACAGTTGTTTGATTTTCCTTTAAGAGACCAAGGTTGGTCGGATCCTAGAGAAGACTAAGAGAGTGAATCTTAGTGATAGCTAAGTCAGTGTATTGTTAGTCACTTTGCAGGTAGCAAGTGCAGTTGTAACAAACTCTGATTAGTGGATTGCCTTCATTCTAATAAGGAAGAAATCACCTTAACGGGTGGACTGGATTAGCTTGAGGGATTTATCAAGTGAACTAGGATAAAATCCTTGTGTTCTTTTCTTAACTCTTATCTTAGCACTTTTATCTTTGGTGTTTGAAGAGATTTATTAAAATCTCAAGTGAGAAAGGTTTTAGATTGAAAACGCTATTCAAACCCCCCCTTTCTATCGTTTTTCATACCTTCAATTGGTATCAGAGCGCAAGTTCTGATTACCACACCTAACGGTGTGAAAAACTAAAATGGCTGCCACCATTGAAGCGCAAAAAGATGTCAACAGGGCAAAGCCTCGTATGTTCGATGGTCAAAGATTTGAGTACTGGAAAGACATGATTGAAAGTTTATTTCTGGGCTTTGATGCAGATCTTTGGGATATTATAGTGGATGGCTATGAGCGTCCAGTTGATGGTGATGGCAAGAAGATCTCAAGAACAGAGATGACTGCAGAGCAGAAGAAGCTTTACTCACTGCATCATAAAGCTAGAACCATTCTTCTAAGTGCTATTTCTTATGAAGAATATCAAAAGATCACAGAACGTGAGTATGCTAAGGGTATCTTTTATTTCTTGAAGATGACCCATGAAGGAAACAAGAGGGTGAAGGAGTCAAAGGCATTGGCCTTGATCAGAAAGTATGAATCCTTCCAAATGGAATCCAGTGAGTCCATTGAGGACATGTTCTCCAGATTTCAGTTACTCATTGCTGGAATTAGACCTCTCAACAAGAGTTACACAACTGCTGATCATGTCATGAGAATTCTTAGAGGCCTTCCTGAAAGCTGGATGCCTCTGATAACCTCCTTGGAGCTCACAAGAGATGTAGATCAGATGAGTCTGGAAGAACTCATAAGCATACTGAAGTGTCATGAACTGAAGCGTGCTGAACATCAGGATCAGAAGAAGAAGTCTATAGCCTTGAAATCCAAATCTGAGAAGGCTAAAGCTCTCCAAGCAGAAGAAGAAGAATCTGAAGAAAACTTTGAGGATTCTGATGAAGATGAGCTAACCCTGATCTCTAGAAAGCTCAACCGTGTCTGGAAGCGCAGGCAGAGCAAGTACAGGGGCTCTGGAAAGAATAAAGGAGAGAATGAATCTTCTTCTGGTCAGAAGAAGTCTTCATCAAAGGAAGTCACATGCTTTGAATGCAAAGAATCAGGGCACTACAAGAGTGATTGTCCTAAGCTGAAAAAGGACAAAAAGCCAAAGAAGCATTTCAAAGCTAAGAAAGGCCTCATGGTGACTTTTGATGAATCAGAGTCAGAGGATGTTGACTCTGATGGAGAAGTTGTTGAAGGACTCATGGCTATTGTCAAGAACAAGGAAGCAGAGTCAAAAGAAGCAACTAACTCTGAATCTACATCAGAAGAAGATCTAGACTCTGACGATGAAAATGAGGAATTCGCTTCTTTCTCAACCTCTGAACTTAAATGTGCTTTGTCTGATATCATGGATAAATATAACTCTCTCCTGACTAAGCATAAAAAATTGAAAAAGGATTTTTCTGCTGTCTCTAAGACTTCTGCTGAACATGATAAAATTATTTCTGAGTTAATAGAAAATAATCATGCTTTAGTAAACTCTAACTTTGTGCTTAAAAACCAGATCCTTAAGTTAGAAGAAGATGTTGCTTGTGATGCCTCTGATGTTAAAAATGAATCCAAATATGAAAAATCTTTTCAAAGATTCCTAGCAAAAAGCGTAGATAAAAGCTTGATGGCTTCAATGATCTATGGCGTAAGCAGAAATGGAATGAGTGGCATTTGTAAGGCCCTAAATTCATTTTGTATCGTTTTTGAGAAAAATTGAATAAAAATGAGGTTTTGGGCCAAGTTTGTAAATTGACAGATTATAGCTGTCAACTTGTGTGGATTTTAAGAGGGTCTTAACGACCTCGGTTGGGAAAACTTTCTTCATGAGAGTTGTATCCCTTTAGGTTAAGAAAATTCTCTCGTTGGTTTCAGGTCATTCCGACCTCTGTAGCCCGAGATAGCCATGTTTTAGTGACGGACGGTCAGGCTGTTCTGTACAAGCAATTTTGCTAGAAGAAATTCTCTTAATTCCGAATTTACTTCTTTAAAATCAAGGGAAGGAGTTTGACTTGATTTATTTTATCCTCTTATTCAGTAGTTAGGAGGGTAATTAGTTGGACTTGGGCCAAGTTATGAAGGGAGAAGAGAAAAGGAAAACCTAGCCCATGATGTATGCTAGCCGAATTCCATGAGGATGGAATGAGGGAAGACTTGTTTAACTTGGTGTGCATGAATCAAGGGGAAATTTGGGAGTTAGGTCTCTTATTTAAGTGCTGATCAGTTTTGGGACAAGGGAATTATAGGCAAATGATGAGCCATTAATGCCTTGTCTCTTTTCAAATTGGTGGAAGTTTTGTGAAGGCTTAGGAGGGGTGTGTATAGCTGCGGGTTTGAGGGTAAAAGGGGGAGAGTTTTCTGATTTTTGAGAGACAAAAGGAGCTGAGTGAGAAACCCAAACACAAACCCTCATTTTCCCACACACATTCAGAAGAAAAAAAGAAAGAAAGAAAGAAAGAGTAAGAGAGTGAGAGAGGGTGGCGGCTAGAGGAGAGAAAGAAGAAGAAGAAGGAGTGAAAGCAAGAGAGATCAAGAGAGGAAGGAGAAGATCAAGTCAAGGCTGAAGGTGCAGCAAGGAGAGGGCTTCTCCATTCATCTTTTCCATCACATTTCTATCATCTCTTTCACAACCAAAAGCCAAGGTAAGGGGTGGATCTAGTGGGTAGAGTCTAGGATCAAAATGATGAAGGTTTGCATGATTTACATGGTTATGTTCTGAATTTCGTGATGATGGTGATGTATGAGGGTTGAGGGTAGAGAACATGCTTAGGGTATTGGATATGTGCAGCAATGAGATTGATCAAAACTTGATGCCATCATCACTTCCTATTGATGCCATACTTGACAATTTTGCCATGTTTTTACCTAGAACGAATTATGTTTTGTTTTGTATGTTTAGGGCTGATTATGATGATGAATAGCATGATCTCTTGCTGCTGTACAATGGCCTAGATGATGGCCAAAATGTTTTCAAAAAAAAAGGAGAGCAACCTAGGGCAATGGTGCTCTCGGCTAGGCCAAAACCTTGGGGTTTGGTGAATTTTTCTTGAGCTTTTTGATGTATGGATTGTTGCTGATTGCTACTGGAATTTTTACCATATTAGTGATGCTTGTATGATGCCATGATCAGTAGGTTAATGTTTGGCAAATGACCCTAGGTCTTGTGTGTGAAAGCCATGATTTTATGCCAAATTTACCTAGTTTTTCACATGATCTTAACATGCAATTTGTAACAAGATCAGTTCTGGAATTGTATGAGGAATTACTTATTGTTGATTGGCTGGACATTGTCTTGTGGACTTGATATGGAGGGAAGAAAGTGTTTTTGAAAATCCTTGAGTCCTTTAGGATTCAGCCGAGCCATTTCTGTGGTTCTCGGTAGGTCTCCTTACTTCCATATCAAGCACCAGTTTATGTGTTGGCTTGGTTTATGAAGTTGCCATAACTGAAGTATTTCTATACATGAGAACATGACTAAGTGCTTAGTATAACTTATATATGCTTAACTTGGTTATTGCCTAAAGGTCGTTCATCTAACTGTAATTCCTTTTGGTGCTGTGATTATTTTCTGTGATTAAGTTGTATAAGTCTTGTGAAGATGTTAAGACTCTAGGTTGACCAATAGAGCCTTTAACAAAGAGAAATGAGAACTTAATCGCTTGCAAGTAAATGTGAATAATTGGACATAGGTCTAGTGAGGACTATGAACCATGAGAACGATGGTATCGTTAGAGACAAACGGTTACTTGCACGCGAGGGTGTTTTGTGGGTTGTACGGTGTGTCCCCACGTGATTTGGTTGATTGCGGTCACCTTGTGATTCTGTGGACGGACGGTGTGTCCGGCGGACGGTGTGTCCCCCCACATGAATGAGGGTTGTACGGTATGTCCCCCTCCGAGAATTGTTCATCTGCGGATGATCGTGAATATAGCCATTGGTGTTGAGTTGGTTGTGTTAATGGTGAGGTCGCTAGCCTAACTGGACTTAGGTGACTGACTAAGACATAACCTAAAGACTATGCTTATTATACCTTGTTGATTATGAGACTTACATGATTATGTGAATGTTTATATGAGAATATGAGATCTGACTCTTTTATTTGTTTACGTGTTATTCTAGGGGGGGGGGCCAGATAGTGAAGGTCAAGAGTGCAGTGGTCTCGTGGACGATAGATTTACATGACCAGCATAAGGACAACGCCTGGCAGACCGACTCTGCCAAGGTACGTCGCATCTCCGTCGGCAGTGCTACGATCACGGGACGTGACCGGCATGGGAACGTCGTCGAGACTCAGATCATGGAGTGGGGCAAGGTCAAGATTCCCTTTGTACCTTGTCGCTTCTTGCATCCAGGAGATGAGGGTTCTTGCTCGAACTCTCCACAGAGGGTTGCAGGAGGGGAGGTTTCTTCACGGGCGTTCGGGGGACCAGATTGGTGGGCACGCATTGGCGACTTTCCAGCTCCGCCTCTAGAGTCCCTTCCTGTTCCTGCGGAGCCTATGGAGGACTATTCTCCACGGTATGTTGCAGTAGCTGATGCACCTAGGGATGCCGAGACGGAGGGGCATGGAGATGCACCAGAGGTCAGGGCTCCTGTGAAGAAGCGCCAGAGACAGTGCGGTTGGCTCGACAAGTGACTGATATTACCATGCTGGGGGTTGAGTGTTCGTGGTGTTGAATTATCTTTTATCAGTTTTTTTTTGCGGTTTTGATGTATTGTTGACATAGGGCTTTAGCCCAAGGATTCATTTATGTAACTGATTATGGTTCCTTTTATTTACGAGTTATTTTATTCAGAAATACATGTTTCATTTATTCCGGAGATTTATATCGTAAAGTTTTCAAGAGTTTCGTAATAACTGAACTTTTGACATTAAGTCAAGATTAATAATTGAACGGCGAAAATTCTTTACGAAAATGGTGATGTTTGGTTTACTGTGTGACACTCGAGAAATCGGGGCGTTACATTGTGGTATCAGAGCTCCGGTTGAGAAACCAGAGCACTAAGGGTTTTGGGCTTACGAGTTTCCAAACTCGTGGTGTTTTGTTTTGATAAATGTGTTTTCAAAACTTCGCGGTGAGATTGGGTAGACTTGTTTGCTAAGATGTTTGCTTGGCTGTGAGAATGTCTGCGATTAGTATCATTGCTGTGATACTTGAGATTAAGTCTTTGACTCTTTGTCAATATATTTTGAGGAAGTTGATCTTGGATGAGGGTCATAAGAGTAGATTGGGTATTCATCCGGGAATGACAAAGATGTATCAGACTTAAAACTTCATTTCTGGTGGACTGGGATGAAGAAACGAGTAGTCGAGTATGTATCAACGTGTTTGAGGTGTCAAGAGGCGAAGGTAGAAGCTAAGGATGAATCTTAGTGGAATGACATATGAATTCCAGAGATGAGATGTCAAGGGTACATGATTTTTGAGGTTGAAGTATTAGAAATTGAATCGATTGGATATGATCTCAATTTATGTGACTACTGGATGATAGGGACTCATTGACCTTTCCAGGTGATTTTTTCTTCTAAATTTCCATCTTCGACATATTAAGCTTAATCGACTTAATATTGAAGGGTGATGATCTTCGAAATTATAGCTGGTGATGGACCATGATAGAAAGGTTGATAGGAATTGATAGATGTTGGTCAAATCTGAGAGATGAGTTTGTTAGGTGTTTGATGCCTTTGTGAAGAAGTCGTAGTGCGAAGAAATGAATATTCATCTAAAAAGTGTCGAAGAGTTAGAGGACATTATTGGTGCGAACTCGGTGAAGGTTTAGATTTTAAGACCATAAATTCTTGTCCTAATTGTGTAGGACTTAAAGTTTGTTCGAATTGGTTTGAGAGAATAAGAAGTTTATTGGTGTGATAGTGATCGAGTTAGAGAAAGAAAGTTTTAGCATAAGTTGAATACATGAGAGTGTTGATATGGATTTCAGAGAAATGTGCCAGGACTACTAAGTGAGATTTACTAAGCTGGATTAAAACCTTAGGGGTTAAGATTATCCTTGAGAGTTAAGAGACAGGTATGAATAAGAGATTTAATGGTTTTAGTTGTGACGATAGCAGTTGAACCTTTGAAGATTAAAATCTAGGGAGCGAAAGTTGGGCTAAGTCCCTAGAGGCACAATATACGGTTTGATCTTGAAGGGAATGAATTATGAGTTATGCAGAGATTTCAGACTAAAAAAACAAAAAAAGCTATAATTTGACTGGTGGATAAGTGAAAGATTGATTTAAGGGGTGAATGAGGATAGTTCCGAAACAAGAGTCACGTGTGGATTCTTAGGTGTTAAGATGATGATTAGCTTATAAACGGTTGATCAATTGGATTTGGATTTGGCGCCTAGTGCCCTAGTACGAGCGTTTTTTTAGATAAGCGCCCTAGTACGAGCGTGATATCAAGGTCTATTTGAAGATGATTGCTAGATATCTAAGGGTTGTTGTTGCCTTGTATGTCACCCTTGAGGTGAACTTGCATGATGTCTCCCAGGTTTTGGGATGCGTGCTGACACTACTTGTAAGATCGAAGAAAAGTGAGGGATTGAAAGGATGTTTTAATTAAGGGTTGTCGCTTACCAAAGATTGAGATTGGAATGGACGCTCCAAGTGGGACACGCCTGACCACATCAAGACTTTGTGTCAGAATTGATAAAGTAAATAATAATTGGTATTATCTCATTTTGTGAATGGTTTGTGATTTATGTGTGTGATATGATTTGGTGTGCTGAATGCTCATTATTGAGTCATAGAGGCAGGGAAGAACACTGACCGAGTCAATGTCTTCCTTACGTTTTTGTGGTGTTTTGTGTGACTGTGTTACACTCTCGATTTTTTTTTTCCTTACTTAGCAAAGATGGTGGATGGAACCATCGGCTAAGAAAGGATGGCGGATGGAGCCAGTGAACGGAGTGTGTCAATCAAGATGGTGGATGGAACCATTAAGGTCGATGAGATGGCGGATGGAGCCAATGAACGGAGTGCGTCGATCGAGATGGTGGATGGAACCATCAAGGTCGATGAGATGGCGGATGGAGCCAGTGAACGAAGTGCGTCGATTGAGATGGTGGATGGAACCATCAAGGTCGATGAGATGGTGGATGGAACCATCGGTGAAGCAGGAATGGTGGATGGAACCATTGGTCAGACCAAGATGGTGGATGGAACCATCAGGAAAGACGAGATTGGTGGATGGAACCGACGATCGTATATGGTGGATGGAACCATAGATCGGACAAACCAGATGGTGGATGGAACCGTCGAATGGACTAGGTGGTGGATGGAACTACCGAACGAGTGAATTGGTGGATGGAACCTTTGAGCTCGGTGTCCGGAAAGTTTGTTTTCCCGTGTCTGAGCTGTTGATGTTGCATCTGGATCACCTGGACGGGACGCCGACCAGCGTGTACCGGCATGAGCATAACACCTGTTTGACTTAAACTTTTGTTGTTTCGTGTGACTGCAGTGAGGCAGTTTGGGTCGTGTTCTGACGGAAGAGTTCCGTGGGGTTCTACGACGAGTGTCTAGGTTATGGACAGTGAAATGAGAGTGACTTGAACGCCCTTACCAGTTATTTTTCGAGTTGCCATCTTTTTGATATTGAGCCTGATCAACTTGATATTGGAAAATGGTGATCGGAATGATGGTTGGTGTTGAATTGTGACAGGAACGTTAAAAAGAGACAGTTCCCCTTGTGAAAATGATGTGGAACGAGACCACTAGAGATGTCACGTGAGGACCAGAAAGATGAGACTAAGGACAATAACCTATGCGTTGAGACGACCGAGAAATTTGTGAAAAATATTAGAGTGCGCAATGGAAGCGTGGAGTGTATTCCTATAGTAGTTTCGAGGACGAAACTATTTTTAAGGAGGGTGGTATTGTAAGGCCCTAAATTCATTTTGTATCGTTTTTGAGAAAAATTGAATAAAAATGAGGTTTTGGGCCAAGTTTGTAAATTGACAGATTATAGCTGTCAACTTGTGTGGATTTTTAGAGGGTCTTAACGACCTCGGTTGGCAAAACTTTCTTCATGAGAGTTGTAGCCCTTTAAGTTAAGAAAATTCTCTCGTTGGTTTCAGGTCATTCCGACCTCTGTAGCCCGCGATAGCCATGTTTTAGTGACGGAAGGTCAGGCTGTTCTGTACAAGCAATTTTGCTAGAAGAAATTCTCTTAATTCCGAATTTACTTCTTTAAAATCAAGGGAAGGAGTATGCCTTGATTTATTTTATCCTCTTATTCAGTAGTTAGGAGGGTAATTAGTTGGACTTGGGCCATGTTATGAAGGGAGAAGAGAAAAGGAAAACCTAGCCCATGATGTATGCTAGCCGAATTCCATGAGGATGGAATGAGGGAAGACTTGTTTAACTTGGTGTGCATGAATCAAGGGGAAATTTGGGAGTTATGTCTCTTAGTTAAGTGCTGATCAGTTTTGGGACAAGGGAATTATGCCTTGTCTCTTTTCAAATTGGTGGAAGTTTTGTGAAGGCTTAGGAGGGGTGTGTATAGCTGCGGGTTTGAGGGTAAAAGGGGGAGAGTTTTCTGATTTTTGAGAGACAAAAGGAGCTGAGTGAGAAACCCAAACACAAACCCTCATTTTCCCACACACATTCAGAAGAAAAAAAGAAAGAAAGAAAGAGTAAGAGAGTGAGAGAGGGTGGCGGCTAGAGGAGAGAAAGAAGAAGAAGAAGGAGTGAATGCAAGAGAGATCAAGAGAGGAAGGAGAAGATCAAGTCAAGGCTGAAGGTGCAGCAAGGAGAGGGCTTCTCCATTCATCTTTTCCATCACATTTCTATCATCTCTTTCACAACCAAAAGCCAAGATAAGGGGTGGATCTAGTGGGTAGAGTCTAGGATCAAAATGATGAAGGTTTGCATGATTTACATGGTTATGTTCTGAATTTCGTGACGATGGTGATGTATGAGGGTTGAGGGTAGAGAACATGCTTAGGGTATTGGATATGTGCAGCCATGAGATTGATCAAAACTTGATGCCATGATCACTTGCTATTGATGCCATACTTGACAATTTTGCCATGTTTTTACCTAGAACGAATTCTGTGTTGTTTTGTATGTTTAGGGCTGATTATGATGATGAATAGCATGATCTCTTGCTGCTTTACAATGGCCTAGATTATGGCCAAAATGTTTTCAAAAAAAAAAAGGAGAGCAACCTAGGGCAATGGTGCTCTCGGCTAGGCCAAAACCTTGGGTTTTGGTGAATTTTTCTTGAGCTTTTTGATGTATGGATTGTTGCTGATTGCTACTGGAATTTTTACCATATTAGTGATGCTTGTATGATGCCATGATCAGTAGGTTAATGTTTGGCAAATGACCCTAGGTCTTGTGTGTGAAAGCCATGATTTTATGCCAAATTTACCTAGTTTTTCACATGATCTTAACATGCAATTTGTAACAAGATCAGTTCTGGAATTGTATGAGGAATTACTTATTGTTGATTGGCTGGACATTGGCTTGTGGACTTGATATGGAGGGAAGAAAGTGTTTTTGAAAATCCTTGAGTCCTTTAGGATTCAGCCGAGCCATTTCTGTGGTTCTCGGTAGGTCTCCTTACTTCCATATCAAGCACCAGTTTATGTGTTGGATTGGTTTATGAAGTTGCCATAACTGAAGTATTTCTATACATGAGAACATGACTAAGTGCTTAGTATAACTTATATATGCTTAACTTGGTTATTGCCAAAAGGTCGCTCATCTAGCTGTAATTCCTTTTGGTGTTGTGATTATTTTCTGTGATTAAGTTGTATAAGTCTTGTGAAGATGTTAAGACTCTAGGTTGACCAATAGAACCTTTAACAAAGAGAAATGAGAACTTAATCGCTTGCAAGTAAATGTGAATAATTGGACATAGGTCTAGTGAGGACTATGGACCATGAGAGCGATGGTATCGTTAGAGACAAACGGTTACTTGCACGCGAGGGTGTTTTGTGGGTTGTACGGTGTGTCCCCACGTGATTTGGTTGACTGCGGTCACCTTGTGATTCTGTGGACGGACGGTGTGTCCGGCGGACGGTGTGTCCCCCCACATGAATGAGGGTTGTACGGTGTGTCCCCCTCCAAGAATTGTTCATCTGCGGATGATCGTGAATATGGCTATTGGTGTTGAGGTGGTTGTGTGAATGGTGAGGTCGCTAGCCTAACTGAACTTAGGTGACTGACTGAGACATAACCTAAAAACTATGCTTATTATACCTTGTTGATTATGAGAGTTACATGATTATGTGAATGTTTATATGAGAATATGAGATCTGACCCTGTTATTTGTTTACGTGTTATTCTGGGGGGGGGGGCAGATGGTGAAGGTCAAGAGTGCAGTGGTCTCGTGGACGATAGATTTACATCACCAGCTTAAGGACAACGCCTGGAAGACCGACTCTGCCAAGGTACGTCGCATCTACGTCGGCAGCGCTACGATCACGGGACGTGACCGGCATGGGAACGTCGTCGAGACTCAGATCATGAAGTGGGGCAAGGTCAAGATGCCCTTTGTACCTTGTCGCTTCTTGCATCCAGGAGATGAGGGTTCTTGCTGGAACTCTCCACAGAGGGTTGCAGGAGGGGAGGTTTCTTCACGGGCGTTCGGGGCACCAGATTGGTGGGCACGCATTGGCTACTTTCCTGCTCCGCCTCTAGAGTCCCTTCCTGTTCCTGCGGAGCCTATGGAGGACTATGCTCCACGGTATGTTGCAGTAGCTGATGCACCTAGGGATGCCGAGACGGAGGGGCATGGAGATGCACCAGAGGTCAGGGCTCCTGTGAAGAAGCGCCAGAGATAGTGCGGTTGGCTCGACGAGTGACTGATATTACCATGCTGGGGGTTGAGTGTTCGTGGTGTTGAATTATCTTTTATCAGTTTTGTTTTCCGGTTTTGATGTATTGTTGACATAGGGCTTTAGCCCAAGGATTCATTTATGTAACTGATTATGGTTCCTTTTATTTACGAGTTATATTATTCAGAAATACATGTTTCATTTATTCCGCAGATTTATATCGTAAAGTTTTCAAGAGTTTCGTAATAACTGAACTTTTGACATTAAGTCAAGATTAATAATTGAACGGCGAAAATTCTTTACGAAAATGGTGATGTTTGGTTTACTGTGTGACACTCGAGAAATCGGGGCATTACAGCATTGGCTATTCTGGACCCAGTAGAAATGAGCCTCATATGCCTAAGGCCAAACCTCTGTATGAACATTTTGTACCCTCAGGTACTATTTTGCCTGAATCATTGCCTGCTAAAGTTGCTAAACCCTCTCGTAAAAAGGGAACTCCTTCTATGCTTAAATGTCATGCTCAAATCCCTTTACGTTATCATGTTAAGAAACCCAAGGTCATCAGAACCTCTGGGGTAACTAACAAGAAAGGACCCAGAAAATGGGTACCTAAGGATAAGATTATCTATGTTACAGATATCCTTGATCGCTCCACTGAAACACCAATCATGGTATCTGGACAGTGGATGCTCGCGTCACATGAAGGGAGAAAGGCGTATGTTCCAAGAGCTAATACTTAAGCCTGGAGGCGAAGTTGGCTTTGGTGGTAATGAGAAGGGTAAAATTGTTGGTTCTGGTACTATTGGTGTTGATAATAGTCCATGCGTTGATAATGTTCAGTTGGTAGATGACTTAAATCATAACTTATTGACTATAAGTCAATTAGCTGACAAGGGTTATGATATAATCTTTAATCAAAAGTCTTGCAGGGCTGTAAGTCAGATCGATGGCTCTGTTCTGTTTAACAGCAAGAGGAGGAACAACACTTATAAGATCAGATTATCTGAGTTGGAAACTCAGAAAGTAAAGTGCCTTCTTTCTGTTAATGAAGAGCAATGGGTATGGCATAGACGGTTAGGGCATGCCAGCATGAGAAAGATTTCTCAGCTGAGTAAGCTTGACCTTGTCAGGGGCTTACCCACTCTGAAGTTCTCTTCAGATGCTCTTTGTGAAGCATGTCAGAAAGACAAATTTACAAAAGTCTTTCAAGGCAAAGAATGTTGTTTCCACCTCAAGGCCGTTGGAACTTCTGCATATCGACCTTTTTGGACCAGTGAAAACTGAGTCTATAGGTGGCAAGAGATATGGGATGGTCATTGTTGACGACTATAGCCGCTGGACATAGGTCTCATTCTGTGTTCTCTACCTTTATTGCCCAAGTGCAAAATGAAAAGGCTTGCAGGATCATGCGTGTCAGAAGTGATCATGGTGGAGAGTTTGAGAATGACAAGTTTGAGAGTCTGTTTGATTCCTATGGAATTGCACATGATTTCTCTTGTCCTAGAACTCCTCAACAAAATGGTGTTGTTGAGAGGAAGAATAGAACTCTTCAAGAGATGGCTAGAACCATGCTTCATGAAACTAACATGGCAAAGCACTTCTGGGCTGAGGCAGTAAATACAACATGTTACATTCTGAACAGGATCTCTATCAGACAAATTCTGAATAAGACTTCTTATGAATTGTGGAAGAAAGTAAAACCCAACATTTCTTACTTTCATCCTTTTGGTTGCGTTTGCTATGCTCTGAATACTAAGGATATATTACATAAGTTTGATTTTAAATCTTCTAAATGTCTATTATTTGGTTACTCTGAACGTTCTAAAGGCTTTAGAATTTAAAATACTGATGCTAAAACTATTGAAGAATATATTCATGTTAGATTTGATGATAAGCTTGACTCTGATCAGTCAAAGCTAGTTGAAAAGTTTGCAGATATGAGTATAAATGTTTCTGATAAAGGCAAAGCTTCAGAGGAAGCTGAGCCAGAGGAAGACTCTCCAGAGGAAGTTGGTCCCTCTGATTCACAACCTCAGAGGAAGAGCAGAATTGTTGCCTCTCACCCTAAGGAGTTGATTCTGGGAAACAAAGATGAACCAGTCAGAATCAGATCAGCATTCAGACCCTCTGAAGAGACTCTACTTAGTCTGAAGGGATTGGTATCCTTAATAGAACCAAAATCAATTGATGAAGCTCTTCAAGACAAAGACTGGATTCTAGCAATGGAAGAAGAATTGAATCAATTCTCCAAGAATGATGTTTGGAACCTTGTCAAGAAACCTCAAGGCGCTCACATCATTGGAACCAAATCGGTTTTCAGAAACAAGCTGAATGAAAAAGGAGATGTAGTCAGAAACAAGGCAAGGCTAGTTGCTCAAGGCTACAGTCATCAAGAAGGAATAGATTATAATGAAACATTTGCTCTAGTAGCTAGATTGGAAGCTATCAGACAGCTAATCTCATTTTCAGTGAATCACAATATAATTCTTCATCAGATGGATGTTAAGAGTGCCTTCCTGAATGGATACATCTCAGAAGAAGTGTATGTGCACCAACCTCCTGGTTTTGAAGATGAGAAGAACCCTGACCATGTATTCAAATTGAAGAAATCTCTCTATGGTCTAAAGCAAACTCCCAGAGCATGGTATGAGAGACTTAGCTCATTCCTTCTGGAAAATGAGTTTGTAAGGGGTAAAGTAGATACAACTCTCTTTTGCAAAACATACAAAGATGATATCTTAATTGTGCAAATTTATGTTGATGATATTATATTTGGATCTGCTAATCCATCTCTTTGCAAGGAATTTTCTGAGATGATGCAGGCTGAATTTGAAATGAGTATGATGGGAGAACTCAAGTACTTTCTAGGAAAACAAGTTGATCAAAAACCAGAAGCTACTTACATCCATCAGAGCAAGTACACAAAGGAACTTCTGAAAAAGTTCAATATGACAGAATCTGTTGGAACATGTTGCCTTGCATTTTGTCAAAACAACTAATTGTCGAAGCAGATGTCGTGGCATCTGACCTCGTGAGGCTAGGACATCAGTCCTCAGCTTGTGTTTCTGTTATTGGCCTTCTGAAGATTTACTGAAGATATGTTTTTGAGTTACTTGAGGAGCAAGTATCCATTCCAGAAGGGTTTTAATTGTGGGGTTGTTATTTGTTGAAACAATCTTTGCTAAAAGATTGGTTTCTATCGTTACTTGTGCAATAAGAAACCGAATCTATCAAGATTGTGTTTTTGAATTGCTGTTACTGATATCTGTTTCTTCAGCCCGTGCCAACCCTAAAGCCCATGCTACCGCTGCTGAAGTCTATAAAAGGATGAAGACATAAAACGTGAAGACGACCGAAGCTGATAGAGAGAGATCGAGTGTTTTAGGATTTGTTATTGTGCTTCGTTCTTGTTATTTGTGAATCCTCTTTGCTCACTGATTCTATAAAGCAAAGAAGGGTTCTGTGTTGTTTGATTACATTCAAACTCTGATTGTTCATTGTGTTTACCAATCACTGTGGCAGTGATTGAGAGGAAGTGAGAGGGGCTCTCATACTTAGGTTGAGATTCTAAGTAGAAATACACTGGGTAGATTAGGAAGTGAACTATGAACTGAGGTGTTCATGAGTGTCTGTAATTCATGAATCTTGAGATAGTGGATTTCCTTTCTTTGGGTGCAAACCCTCCAGACGTAGGTGAAAGTTTTCACTGAACTGGGTTAACAATTACTGTGTGTTATTGTTTCTGTTGTTAAGTTTTGTTTCACTGTTAAGCAGTTGTCGAACCTCTTGTCCCAGCATCGTGCAGGACAATCGTGTCAGAGGGAACCTGAATTTACAATTGGCATCAGAGCAGACACCCTCTCAACAAATTGTGTTCTCTCAACCACTTGTGCATCTATCTTCTTCAAGACTCATCATCTCTCATTTGCAAATCAGTTTCATTGTTCTGTACTTTGTTTGTATTTCCTCTCGATTCGTCATGTCTCAAAGTTCAGGAAAGAAGGAATCTGTCAAGGCCAAGATTGAAAGAACTGCTAAAGGAGTCAAGTGTATGGGTTTGAAGAGTGATCCCTCTCAACCGTCTTCTGTGTCCAAGAAAGCCTCCAAGAAGATGCGATCAAGAAACCCAACATGTAAGGTCTACAAATCACAGGTCAAGAACAGCAAAGCCCCAAATGTTTCTATTCTTGAGGATGTTCCTGACGAAGAAGAAATCAATGATGAAGATTCTCCAGTGAAATCGCCTCCTGATATTGTGCCTGATGTTGTGGCTGATGTTGAGGCAACTGGGTCTAAGGGAAGTTCTGCTCAAGAAACTCCTGGAAAGGATTCCACTTCTCATGGAAATTCAGGCAATGCTACCACACCTAATATCTCTGTTTCATCCGCTTCGAAGGATGCTGATCCAGCCTCTGTTCAGAACATCTCTGATGATGCTTCTGATGATGTTCCTCTGACTGAGACTTTTGCTGATAGTGTTGCTGCGAGAATGAAGAAGAAAAGAAGGATTTCTTCTCCTGAGATCACTCCTACTCCATCAAAGAAATCCAGACAGGCCAGTGTGAAGAGTAAGGGAAAGCAAAAGGAAGCAAAGGCTCCCACTGAGAAGAAGCAGAGGAAGATTCCAGTTGAAGTTGAAGACTCTGAGTCAGATGTTGAAGTCGGTGTTCAGGACATTCGATCTTCTGATAAAAAGAAGTTTTCTGGTAAGCGTGTTCCGCAGAATGTTCCTGCTGTCCCTATTGATAGAGTGTCTTTCCACTTAGAAGAGAATGTTCAGAAGTGGAAGTTTGTTTGCAAGAGGAGAATGGCCAAGGAAAGGGATGTTGGTTCTGATGTTCTTGAATGCAGAGATGTTATTGCACTTATTGAGAAATCAGGTCTGATGAAGACTGTTCAGAATGTTGGAAGGTGCTATGAGAAGCTTGTGAGAGAGTTCCTGGTGAATCTCTCTGTTGATGTGGGACTTCCTGATAGTGCAGAGTTCAGAAAAGTCTATGTACGGGCTGAATGTGTATTGTTTTCACCTGCTGTGATCAATCAAGCACTTGGACGAAGTGCTATTGAATTTGTTGATGAAGAAGTGTCCATGGATGATGTTGCCAAGGAGCTTACTGCCGGTCATGTGAAGAAGTGGCCCAGCAAGAAGTTGTTGTCTACTGGAAATCTGAGTGTGAAGTATGCTATTCTTAACCGGATTGGTGCTGTGAATTGGGTTCCTACTCAACTTCTGGTGTTTCTGCAACGTTTGCCAAATTGATCTATAGGATTGGCAAGTCTATGGCTTTTGACTTTGGAACTTTTGTGTTTGAGCAGACATTGAAGCATGCTGATACTTGTGCTGTGAAGCTGCCTGTTTCATTTCCTTCGCTTCTTACTGAGATAATCTTAAAGCAACATCCTCAGATTCTGAGGGCAGATGATGTGGCTATGTCTCGTGGAGTTCCAATCACTTTGGATCACCGTTTGTTTATGGAGCCACATGTTCTAGACATTGCCTTACCAACCAGCAGAACATCTGCTCCTCCTGTGACTGAATCTGACGCTAAGGCCATCATTGCTGAATTACTGGAGGTTTCCAAGGCATTGCAGGAGACAATCAGGGTGAGCACTGCCAGGAAGCTCAAAGTTGATGCGTTGCTACTCAAGCTACAAGAAGAAAAACGTCAAGATGGTGAACAAAGTGCTGCTGCTCCGAATGTGAGTAATGAAGAGGAGGAAGGATCTGAAGAGTGTGCAGAGGAAAGTGCAGAAGGATCAGGAAAGGACTCCAGTTCTGAAGACTAGTTTGTTTTGTTTCTGCTGTATTCGTGCACCCTTTGCAAATTTGTGCTAAAAAGGGGGAGTAGTATGCCCTGCCCATGTGTTTTATGTTCAGCATGTTTGAAGTTTCAGAAGTTTGTGAACAGTGTTTTCAGATGTTTTCAGCTGTTTTGAGGTTTCAGAAGTTTGTGAAGACCTATGTTTCTACTGTGGAGTTTTGTCTCTGCTATGTGTGTTCTGAAAGTGCTAGCATTGGTCTGTTTAATTTTGAAGACAAGTTCAAGACAATGGCTATGTTTGATTCTGAACCATTACTTCTGATACGTTACTTCTGATAGTAGTGCTTCTGATCATGTGCTGCCAGCTTCTGATGGTAGTATTTCTGATACAATGATGTTCAAGCTAATCTATTTTGGTGTCATCATGTGCTTAGGCTGATTGTACCTTTGGTTTTGTGTTTGTGCTGCTAAGTGGTTTGTTCCGACTATGTCTTCTGAAGTATGGTAGTTGGTTGTGTAGATGCATCAGTTTGAGGGGGAGCTCTGACTAAGGGGGAGAATTGTCTCTCTAGTTTTTATCCTCTCTGATTGTGAGTTGTTTTAGACAAAATTTGACAAAGGGGGAGATTGTTGGAACATGTTGCCTTGCATTTTGTCAAAACAACTAATTGTCGAAGCAGATGCCGTGGCATCTGACCTCGTGAGGCTAGGACACCAGTCCTCAGCTTGTGTTTCTGTTATGGGCCTTCTGAAGATTTACTGAAGATATGTTTTTGAGTTACTTGAGGAGCAAGTATCCATTCCAGAAGGGTTTTAATTGTGGGGTTGTTATTTGTTGAAACAATCTTTGCTAAAAGATTGGTTTCTATCGTTACTTGTGCAATAAGAAACCGAATCTATCAAGATTGTGTTTTTGAATTGCTGTTACTGATATCTGTTTCTTCAGCCCGTGCCAACCCTAAAGCCCATGCTACCGCTGCTGAAGTCTATAAAAGGATGAAGACCTAAAACGTGAAGACGACCGAAGCTGATAGAGAGAGATCAAGTGTTTTAGGATTTGTTATTGTGCTTCGTTCTTGTTATTTGTGAATCCTCTTTGCTCACTGATTCTATAAAGCAAAGAAGGGTTCTGTGTTGTTTGATTACATTCAAACTCTGATTGTTCATTGTGTTTACCAATCACTGTGGCAGTGATTGAGAGGAAGTGAGAGGGGCTCTCATACTTAGGTTGAGATTCTAAGTAGAAATACACTGGGTAGATTAGGAAGTGAACTATGAACTGAGGTGTTCATGAGTGTCTGTAATTCCTGAATCTTGAGATAGTGGATTTCCTTTCTTTGGGTGCAAACCCTCCAGACGTAGGTGAAAGTTTTCACTGAACTGGGTTAACAATTACTATGTGTTATTGTTTCTGTTGTTAAGTTTTGTTTCACTGTTAAGCAGTTGTCGAACCTCTTGTCCCAGCATCGTGCAGGACAATCGTGTCAGAGGGAACCTGAATTTACAGAATCAATAATTGCTAAGACTCCTATGCATCCTACATGTATTCTGGAGAAAGAAGATGCCAGTGGAAAAGTATGTCAGAAGCTCTATCGTGGAATGATAGGTTCACTTCTATACTTAACTGCATCTAGGCCAGATATTCTGTTTAGTGTACACTTATGTGCTCGATTCCAATCAGATCCTAGAGAAACTCACTTCACTGCTGTTAAGAGAATTCTCAGATATCTGAAAGGTACCACTAACCTTGGCTTGATGTATAAGAAAACATCAAAGTATAAGCTTTCAGGTTACTGTGATGCTGATTATGCTGGAGATAGAACTGAAAGGAAAAGTACTTCTGGAAATTGTCAATTTCTGGGAAGTAACTTAGTCTCATGGGCAAGCAAGAGGAAGTCCACTATCCACTGCAGAGGCAGAATATATCTCAGCAGCTATTTGCAGCACTCAGATACTCTGGATGAAACATCAGCTAGAGGATTATTAAATCCTTGAGAGCAACATCCCAATTTATTGTGATAATACTGCTGCAATCTCACTCAGTAAGAATCCAATCTTACACTCAAGGACAAAACAAATTGAGGTAAAGTATCACTTTATTAGAGATTATGTTCAAAAGGGCGTACTTCTTCTGAAGTTTGTTGATATTGACCATCAATGAGCAGATATCTTTACAAAGCCCTTAGCAGAGGATAAATTTAATTTTATACTGAAAAATCTGAATATGGACTTTTGTCCAATATGAAGATGGATCAGAACCTCTGACGATGATGCTTCCTCATCAGAAGATGTCTAGTTCAGAAGGTAACTTAATCAGAAGATGAGTACCCATTGGTGCTTACTTTGAGACAAGACAGTAAACGTGTGTCAGTTCATTCTGATGCCTCGTTCCTTGTGCCCTTCGGATAATCTGTTGTAATGAGTGTAGATGTGCTTATTCTCCACCGTGTGTTTTGTGTATTAACTGTTCATAATGATGTCTTTAATTTTCAACCGTTGATTTTACTTTTGTTTTACAATCAACAATGGTTACCTTCTAAAACCACAACGCACACACGTTCTCCATCACTTGTGTTAATTGCTTCTCTCTCCTGTTTGCAAAAACCCTTATCTCCAATTTTCTCTCTCTCTCTCTCTCTCTCTCTCTCTCTCTCTCTCTCTCTCTCTCTCTCGTTCATCCCTCTTCTACCCAAACCTCCAACCTTCAACAATGGTGAGATCTGAAAGAGCTAATTCCGGTGAAAGTTCTGATTCTGCGGATGGAAGAGTGTTTCCAAGAATGGTTGTGGGCTTCCAACAGGGCAAGTAGGTCTTGTTCTACGTCCCAGATCGACAGAGGGTGCTCAAGCACAAATCCAAGATGCTGAGGATGTTATTCCTTTGTCACAAAGAAGCTGTGCTGTTACATGCGTCTCCCCTCCAGAAGAACTTCAAATTCTTGCTGAATGGCGATTCGACCTAGACAACATTGCTGATAATGGGGTCGATCTTCGTCCTAAAGTACAAGGTCAAGGCTGGGAAGGATACTTCAATAGGTTACATGGTCCAGTCTATGATAAAATAGTGAAAGAATTCAGGAAGCACGCTGATTGCAACGAGTATCAGGTGGTGTCTTTTGTTATGGGAAAAAGGATCATCATCTCAGGGAAGTCTTTTGCAAGACTTCAGGGTGGAGATACAAGTTGTGGGTACAAATTTCAAATGCAAGAGTCCAAAGTGAAGGCAAGTACCAAGGAGAAGGTCAACAGGGCCCTATACTCTACATGGAGACCGAGCATAACTGATTGGAAAACTAAGGATCTTCATCCTGACCTGAGAATCTGGCACAAGATCCTCCTGAACTGCATAAATCAAAGACCAAAGGGAAGCTCTCCTAATTACATCAATTTCACTCAGAAGGTGATGCTTTTCTTCATCAAGGAGCACAACAAAGTCTGCCTGCCTTATTTTCTCTTCTCCTATCTGAAGGAGTGCATCAAGAAGTCAAGAACAACTGCTTCACCAAAGTCTGCCATCAAGTACATAATTTTTGGCAGATTACTGTCAGACTTCTTCATTGAGAGCAAACTGATATCTGCTCTGACCAAAGCTGGATGCACAGAAGACCGAACAACAATTGTTGGAGATGTCTTCACTCCCACATCATTGAGGAGAATGGGCTTAGTGGAAACAAAAGCTGAGGTTAAACCTGCTACTTCAAAGTCAAGAGGAAGAAGACCCCCTCTGAAGGACTACCCCCTCTGGTCAAAGGCTGATGATCTAGAGGCTATCAGGATCTATCTTGATGATCTGAAGCAACAAGGCTTTGTGATTGATGTGGATGAATTCTTCAAAAACCTTCAAGATCCTCCGGACTTTGAGGAAAAGGAAGACCAAGAGAAAGCAAGTGGAACCCTCTAAGACACAGGATTCCTCTGATGGTGATGATAATGATGATGATGAACCTCCACCTCAGAAGAAAGCAAAGAAGGTCAGGATTGCAACACAAGTCATTCATTTGGAACCTGCAATCTCTACCAGAGTCACCAGATCTGCAGTTAGAGCTTCAAGTAAGTTTCTTGCTCTTTCTGATGATGATGATTTAAATCTGATTGATGCAATTCCTGCTACTTCCAACCCTGAACCCTCACAAATTGATCAACCTACTTCACACACTTCCCCACCTAGGGCTTCATTCTTTCAACCCTCCATTGAGAAAGAACCCCTCTGGAAAATGCTTCAAACACCTAAGTCTACTACACCAACCTCACCCATTATTCTTCCATACAATCCACAAACCTCTGAACCAATGGTTTCTAAGACACACGCTCAAGAGATACCAAGCCCTGAAAAATCCAACTCTGAGCCCCAATCCTCTGATCACTCAAATCAGGAACCCTCTGATAGAGAAATTCTCTCTCCTGCTCCCACTGTCTCTTTTCCAACCAATGTCTCATTTTCTTCTCCTTCAAACAAATCTGAAGCTACTCGGCAATTCTTTCAAATTGCTAGAGAAATGATTTCAGAAATCCCTGAACATTTCTTAACTGTTCCTAGTCCAAACCGCTACTCTGGACCAAGGCCAGAACCTCTGGAAGCTCCTGATTTTCCAATCCATACTGTCCCTTTGTCCTCAGTACAACCACCTCGTCCTCTTTCTCCTCCACCTCAAAATGAAAACTCTGTCTCTGACCAATCTCCAAATCCTGAGACTGAAGTTTTTCATCAAAACCCTGAGACCAATCACTCTGAACCCCAAACTGTGCAAATTGGTTCTCCTCATGGTGTTTCTGAAGCTACAAGTAGCAATCATCCCTCTTCATCTGAAACCCATCTTTCCATTGTTCCCTATGCTCAACCCAGACCAACAACCCTACTAGCTTGCATCAACTTATTTGATCATGAAACATCCTTAAGGGTTCGCAATGTGCAAGGCCGCAATGCCCTCAGTGAGAAACCAGACTTGGTTGCTGATGACTGGGATCGTCTTTGCTCGTGGATGATTGACCAAGTGGCAGAGATGATGGGTTTCCTTACTGCTGAAAGGGATCAAAGAGTTGAAGCTGCCAGTCAACGTTTAAGAAGAAGAGCAGCTCTGAATGAACAACTGTTGAGAATACAACTTCATGCTGCTATTGAAGAAGCTAGGAAGAAGAAAGAACAAGAGGAAGAAGCTGCAAGGATTGAAGCAGAACAACGTGAAGCTGCAAGGTTGCAAGCTCTGGAACAAGCTGCTAAATTACAAGCTGAAGCTGAGGCACTAAGAAATCAAGCACTTGGAATCATTCCATTCACTAATGTTGCCTCCTCATCTGCTCAAGTTCCTCACTCTGATCAAGATGTTCCGTCTGCTCAACCTCAGTCTGATTCAAGACTTGATTTAATTGAACAAAGACTTAATTCTCATGAAGCTCTTCTTCAGAGTCTTAAAGAGATGTGCTCCAAACTTCTGAAGAGGACACCCAAGCCTTAGTCTTTAGGAACTCTCTTTATTCTGTTTTTCTACTATGTTACTATGTTTTTCGCGTTTAACTTTGGTTCTTTTATTCTATTATCGTTTTTCTTTCTATATGCTTGCATAATTACCTGTTTATCATTACTTGTTTTCTCTCATAAACATTAATCAACAAACAAGTTTTTTTTTTTTTTGATAAGACAATTCATACATGCATTGATACACTTAAAAAGGAGGATTTTTCCTCAACACTCTACATTGCCTACGCATCGCTGCTTTCTCAAGCTTAGACGATGCTGCCTATGTTCTAAGAGGACTAAGCTCTGGCTCAGCTCCTGCCTCTCAGGACCCTCCGCCACCGTCTCCAGAGCTGCCTTTGTTGCTCTGATCTCCTCATACAGCTCCAGCTCCTTCTGGAAGAATACTTGCATTTCCTCCACGAATCTGAGGATGTTGTCCATTTATAGACTCAGGCTCATGCCTAATAGCCGGTTTGTCAGACTATAGACGCTTGGTTCCTCTGGATGACGCACATTGATGAAGAGCTCTTCATCAAAGGCCTTCTTCCTCAATTGCTCGATGCATGCTATGAAGGACGCCATTGCAATGTTGAATTCAAGTGAAAATGAGATGTGAAGATTGTTATGCTCTAACCGCTATTTATAAGCTCAGTTCAGTCTCCAAGAGTTAATGCTGAAGCAGTTTCTCGAGGTTTATTTATTGGTAACAGATGCTTCTTTAACTCCTTGGCCGGTGGTAAACGTTTCACTTATTCATTTAATCTTTTGCATATGCATTAATTACAAACGTTTTCCTTAATTTTCTTTTTTATTTATTCTTTTCTCCATATTTTTAAACTTAGACCTTCTCTAAGGGGGAGTACCTTGTACTTCAAGCTAAGTTTTTCACACCCCATGTTTTTTGCTTATGACAAAAAGGGGGAGTATACAACCAGTTTTTGATGTGTAAGCTGTGTTAGTGTGATTTCTTTTTCTTTTTGGAAAATTTAAGAGTTCCATTCTTTATGACCATAGATCTGTCCATGGGCATGTGCAAGGAATACATTTTCACTTCTTCTGAAGTGATCATAAGCTATATTGGTTGACTCTAATGATTTTACCTTGCTCCTGACTCTGAATATTGATGCGCTCTGATAATCACATATTATCTATGTCATAAATTGTCACTCTGAACTCTTCTATTATTTAACTCAGAATCTAGATATTACTAATGTTTTCATTAAGTCTTAGATTCAGGGGGAGCTAAGCTCAGAATCAAGCTGTGTGTGACTTGGATTCAGAATGAGCAACATAAACCATTCACCTCAGGATAAGTTTACTTCTATTCTCTAAACTCTGAGTGAATTCAGTTTATTGTTTAAGAATTGTTCATCAAAATACTTGGTTTTTTCATCATCAAAAAGGGGGAGATTGTAAGATCAAGTTTTGATCTAGTAGTACAACTCTATGTTTTGATGATTACATGTTAACTATTATGTATGAACAATTATGGTACTCTAACGTTGTTTTCTGAGTGTTCTAATGACAGGCCATGACTCTGGCTCTATTTCACATAATTCAATGCTCAAAGAGTAACCTCTGCAACGCTTTCGCACGTACTATGTTCATCTGAACAGTACTGTAATTCAGGTTCCCTCTGATACGATTGTCCTGCACGATGCTGGGACAAGAGGTTTGACAACCACTTAACAGTAAAACATAACTTAACAACAGAAACAATAACACACAGTAATTGTTAACCCAGTTCAGTGAAAAACTTTCACCTACGTCTGGAGGGTTTGCACCCAAAGAAAGGAAATCCACTATCTCAAGATTCAGGAATTACAGACACTCATGAACAACTCAGTTCATAGTTCACTTCCTAATCTACCCAGTGTATTTCTACTTAGAATCTCAACCTAAGTATGAGAGCCCCTCTCACTTCCTCTCAATCACTGCCACAGTGATTGGTGAACACAATGAACAATCAGAGTTTGAACGCAATCAAACAACACGAACCTCTCTTTGCTTTATAGAATCAGTGAGCAAAGACAGATTCACAACTAACAATGGACAAAGCACAAACACAAATCCTAAAACACTTGATCTCTCTGTATTAGCTTCGGTCGTCTTCATGTTTTAGGTCTTCATCCTTTTATAGACTTCAGCAGCGGTAGCATGGACTTTAGGGTTGGCACGGGCTGAAGAAACAGATTGCAGTAACAGCAATTCAAAACGCAATCTTGATAGATTTGGTTTCTTATTGCACAAGTAAAGATAGAAATCAATCTTTTAACAAAGATTGTTTCAACAAATAACAACCCAACAAATAAAACCATTCTGGAGTAGCTACTTGCTCCTCAAGTAACTCAAAAACATATCTTCAGTAAATCTTCAGAGGGCCCACATCATAAACTCAAGCTGAGGACTGATGCCCTAGCTTCACGGAATCAGATGCCACGGCATCTGCTTCGACAATCGGTTGTTTTGACAAAATGCATGGCAACATGTTCCAACAATCTCCCCCTTTGTCAAATTTTGTCTAAAACAACTCACAGCCAGAGAGGATAAAAACTAGAGAATCAATTCTCCCCCTTAAACATTGCTCCCCCTCACATGATGCATCTATACCAACAACTTAGCATAGTTGGAACAAAACACTTAGCAACAAAAACACTAACAGAAGTACTATCAATCCTTAGCATATGATGACTTCACAGTTGATCAGCTTGAACTTCAACAAACCAGAAAACTAACCGAAGTTACTTGCACATAAGCTAACCTCATAAAGCTAAGCTAAGCTCCACATAAAACCAGAAGATGCAACTTGAAACAAACAAAGCCATTGTCTTGAACTTGTCTTCAGAACAAAGCTAACACTAGCAAAACACACATAATCTTCACAGTAGCAACATAGGCTTCACAGCAGTCGCACAAAACATTACAGACCCATAGCAGATAGTTACTTCAACTCATCCACAAACTACTCCCCCTTTTTAGCACAAATTTGCAAAGGGTGCACAAATACATCCAAAAACAAAAGAAAATTACAAAAGATCATAACAATCTAGTCTTCAAAACTAGACTCCTCTCCTGATCCTTCTGCATTCTCCTCTTTACTCTCATCAGATCCTTCCTCCTCTTCATTGCTCACATCCTGAGCAGCTGTAGCAGTAGCACTTTGCTCATCACCTTGGCGTTCTTCTTCCTGTAGCTTGATTAACAAAGCATCAACCTTGAGCTTCCTGGCAGTGCTCACCCTGATTGTCTCCTGCAAAGCCTTGGAGACTTCCGGTAATTCAGCAATTATAGCCTTAGTGCCAGATTCAGTCACAAAAGGGGTAGCTGTCCTGCAGGTTGGCAAGGTAATGTCTAGGACATGTGGTTCCAAAAACAAGCGTTGATCTAAGGTGATTGGAACTCCACGAGACACGGCTCCACGAGACACAGCCACATCATCAGCCCTGAGTATCTGGGGATGCTGCTTTAGAATGATCTCAGTAAGAAGTGAAGGAAATGAAACAGGCAACTTCACAGCACAAGTATCAACATGCTTCAATGTCTGCTCAAACACAA
This sequence comes from Lotus japonicus, assembly GCF_012489685.1. Taxonomy (NCBI): domain Eukaryota; kingdom Viridiplantae; phylum Streptophyta; class Magnoliopsida; order Fabales; family Fabaceae; genus Lotus; species Lotus japonicus. The sequence continues at coordinate 15,790,148 of NC_080046.1, forward strand.
AAGTTCCAAAATCAAAAGCAATAGACTTGCCAATCCTATAAATCAATTTGGCAAGCGTTGCAGAAACACCAGAGGTATGCTGAGTAGGAACCCAATTCACAGCACCAATCCTGTTAAGGATAGCATACTTCACACTCAGATTGCCAGTGGACAACAACTTCTTGCTCGGCTACTTCTTCACATGACCTGCAGCAAGTTCCTTGGCAACATCATCCATGGACACTTCTTCATCAACAAATTCAATAGCACTTCTTCCAAGTGCTTGGTTGATCACAGCAGGCTAGAACACAACACATTCAGCCCTCACATAGACTTTCCTGAATTCTGTACTATCAAGAAGTCCCACATCAACAGAGAGATTTACCAAGAACTCTCTCACAAGCTTCTCATAGCACCTTCCAACATTCTGAATAGTCTTCATTAGACCTGCTTTCTCAATAAGTGCAATAACATCTATGCATTCAAGAACATCAGAGCCAACTTCCCTTTCTTTGGTCATTCTCCTTTTGCAAACAAACTTCCACTTCTGAACATTCTCTTCTAAGTGAAAGGACACTCTATCAATAGGAACAGCAGGAACATTCTGAGGAATACGCTTACCAGAAAACTTCTTTTTCTCAGAAGATCGAATGTCCTGGACACTTACTTCAACATCTGACTCAGAGTCTTCAATTTCAACTGGAATCTTCCTCTTCTTCTTCTCATTGGGAGTCTGGTCTTCCTTTTGCTTTCCCTTACTCTTCACACTGGCCTGTCGTGACTTGTAGGTTATAGGGGAAGACTTGGATTTCTTTGATGGAGTAGGAGTAACTTCAGGAGAAGAAACCCTTTTTTTCTTCTTCATCCTCGCAGCAACACTATCAGCAAAGGACTCAGTCAGAGGAACATCATCAGAATCATCATCAGAGATGTCCTGAACAGAGGCTGGAGCCTGGATTAGCTCTTCAGAATTGATACCCTCAGGGTTACCATTCTTTGGATCAGCATCCTTCGAAGAGGATGAAACAGAGATATCAGGCTGGGTAGCATCGCCTGAATCTTCATGAGAAGTGGAATCCTTTCCAGAATTTTCTTGAGCAGAACTTTCCTTAGACCCAGATGTCTCAACATCAGGCACAACATCAGGGGGCGATTTCACAGGAGAATCTTCATCATTGATTTTCTCTTCGTCAGTAACTTCTTCAAGGATAGGAACATTTGTGGGTTTGCTGTTCTTGACCTGTGATTTGTAGACCTTACACGTTGGGTTTCTTGATCTCATCTTCTTGGGAGCTTTCTTGGACACAGAAGATGGTTAAGAAGAAGCACTCTTCAAACCCATACACTTGACTCCTTTAGCAGTTCTTTCAATCTTGGCCTTGACAGATTCCTTCTTTCCTGAACTTTGAGACATGATGAATCGAGAGCAAACACAAACAGAGTACAGAACAATGAGCACGAATTGCAAATGAAAGATGATAAGTCTTGAAGAAGATAGATGCACAAGCGGTTGAGAGAACACAATTTGTCCGTTGGAGGTAGTTATAGGATAAGTGGACCATGAAATAACTTTATCTCTACTGATGTCACAACGGCAGTTAATGATGACCAAAAATAAACTAGCCGTTAACACAATGGGGCACGCTGATTGCTATGCATCAGAAAGACAAATCCCTAGACTGCCTCTTAATTTTTCAAAAGTGATTGCATCAAGGGGTTTTGTGAAAATATCAGCCAATTGCTTGTCAGTTGTAACATGCTCCAAATAGACAATTTTATCCTCCACCAAGTCTCTAATAAAATGATGTCTAATGCCAATATGCTTGGTCCTGCTATGCTGTATGGGATTCTTAGAAATATTAATTGCACTGAGATTGTCGCAGTACAATGTCATGACATCCTGTTCAACATCATACTCCTTCAGCATTTGCTTCATCCACATGAGTTGAGTAAAACTACTTCCAGCTGCAATATACTCTGCTTCAGCTGTAGACAATGAGACACAATTCTGCTTCTTGCTAAACCATGAAATCAGATTATTCCCTAGGAAGAAACATCCACCAGATGTGCTCATTCTATCATCTGCACTACTTGCCCAATCTGCATCACAGAAACCAACTAAAGAATGTAAGATCAAGATTTGGTCATGTGGTACAACTCTATGTTTTGATGATAACAAGTATTTATTTGTGGATGAACAACTATGATACTCTAATGTTTGTCTTGAGTGTTTTGACAAACAGGTTCTGATTCTTACACCAGAAGATATATTCATCAGAAGATCAGAGGATCTGAGGATCAGAGGATCAGAAGAACTGAAGATCAGAAGATCAGAAGATCTGAGGATCAGAGGATCTGAGGATCAGAGGATCAGAAGATCAGAGGATCAGAAGATCTGAAGACCAGAAGCTCTGAGGGACCAGAGGCTCTGAAGGTCCAGAAGCTCTGAAGGTTCAGAAGCAGAAGTAACGAAGGTCAGAGGATCCAAGCATCCCTCTGACTCTGATCACCAAGCTTCACAAGTTTCAACACGAAGCATAACTCTGATCAGAGGTCAATGGTTAAAGGCAAAGGTCTCTATCGAGAAGTACAAGAGCAGTGTACTATTCTGAAATGCCTACCTACCAAGGTTCAGCCACTGCAGGTTCTGGAAGTTCCAGAAATGCCCTCCAACGGTCATATTCTCTCAACAGAAATATCCTTTGCACCTTGGACTATAAAAGGCTGAAGAAAAGAAGAAAGACTAAGAGAGCGAACCAGGATAAAATCACCTTAACGGGTGGACTGGATTAGCTTGAGGGATTTATCAAGTGAACCAGGATAAAATACTTGTGTGCTTTTCTCTTCTCTCTATCTTTATCCGCTGCACCATCTATCTTAGAGAAACCGAAAAGATTTACTTTAAATCTTAAGGGGAAAGTTTTTATATTGAAAACGCTATTCAACCCCCCCCTTCTAGTCGTTTTTCACACCTTCAATTGGTATCAGAGCGCAAGTTCTGATTACCACACTTAACAGTGTTCAGTAGATCCAGGCCAGTGTGAAAAACTCATGGATTCCACCACTACTACAAGCAAATATCAATACAGTGCAAGACCACCTATCTTTGATGGTCAGAGATTTGATTTCTGGAAAGACAGAATCAAAAGCTTCTTTCTTGGCTTTGATCCTGATCTTTGGGATTTTGTTGTTGATGGCTACACCCCTCCTGTTGATGTACATGGTGTAAAGATCCCAAGGAAGAAGATGAGTGAAGATCAAAAGAAGGAATTCAGAGATCATCACCGATCAAGAGCTATTCTGCAAAGTGCCATTTCATATGAAGAATATGAGAAAATTACTGATCGTGATTCCGCCAAGGGCATCTTTGAATCCTTGCAGATGTCTCATGAAGGAAACAAGAAAGTGAAAGAGACAAAGGCGTTGTCTCTAATCAAGCAGTATGAATCCTTCCAAATGGAACCTGACGAATCCATTGAGGATATGTTTTCCAGACTTCAGTTGCTCGTAGCTGGAATAAGACCTCTCAACAAAAGCTACACTACAAAAGATCATGTCATAAGGGTCATCAGAAGTCTTCCTGAAAGCTGGATGCCTTTAGTGACTTCAATAGAGCTTACAAGAGATGTTGAGCATATGAGTTTAGAAGAACTCATCAGCATACTGAAGTGTCATGAACTAAAGCGTGCTGAACATCAAGATCACAAGAAGAAGTCTATTGCCTTGAAATCCAAATCTGAAAAGGCTAAGGCTCTCCAAGAAGCATCAGAAGATTCTGATGAAGATGAGCTGATTCTGATATCCAGAAAGCTCAACTGCATCTGGAAGCACAGGCAGAGCAAATACAAAGGTTCATCAAAGGACAAAAGGCCAAAGAAGCACTTCAAGACGAAGAAGAGTCTGATGGTGACATTTGATGAATCAGAGTCAGAGGATGTTGACTCTGATGGTGAAGTCCAAGGACTCATGGCTATTGTCAAAGACAAAGGAGCAGAGTCAAAGGAAGCTGTTGACTCTGACTCAGAATCAGAAGGAGATCCAGACTCTGACGATGAAAATGAGGTATTTGCTTCCTTCTCTACCTCTGAACTGAAACATGCTTTGTCTGATATCATGGATAAGTATAACTCCTTGTTGTCTAAGCATAAGAAGCTGAAAAAGAACTTATCTGCTGTTTCTAAAACTCCTTCTGAACATGAGAAAATCATATCTGATTTGAAAAATGATAACCATGCTTTAGTTAATTCTAACTCTGTGCTTAAGAATCAAATTGCTAAGTTAGAAGAAGTTATTGCCTGCGATGCCTCTGATAGTAAGCATGAATCTAAGTATGAAAAATCTTTTCAAAGATTCCTGGCTAAAAGCGTAGATAGAAGCTTGATGGCTTCATTGATCTATGGCGTGAGCAGAAATGGAATGCGTGGCATTGGGTATTCTAAACCAATTAGAAATGAGCCCTCTGTGCCTAAAGCTAAATCTTTGTATGAATGCTTTGTTCCCTCTGGTACCATATTGCCTGACCATGTACCTGCTGAAGTTGCTAAAAACCCTCGTAAAAAGGGATCTTTCTCCATGTCTAAATATCATGCAAAAATTCCTGTATATTATCCTGCTGAAAGACCCAAAGTTGTCAGAACTTCTGGGCTAACTAACAAGAAAGGACCCAGAAAGTGGGTACCTAGGGATAAGATTATATATGTTGCAGATATCTTCAATAGGTCCATCGAAACTCCAACCATGGAACCTGGACAGTGGATGCAAGCAACACATGACGGGAGAAAGGCATATGTCCCAAGATCCAAAACTTGAACCAGAAGGTGAAGTTGATCTTGGAGGCATCAGTAGAGTAAGATTTGGTCAAGTCAAAGCTAGCTGAAAAAGCTTGTAGAGATGAGCATGACCGGTTCAGAAAGTAACAAAGACTCAGAACTTGACGAACCAGAAGCAACAACATCAGAAGATGCTACTACAACTTCTGACTTGCGTCATCAGAAGAAGAGTAGGCTCCTAGCTTCTCATTCTGAAGTATCTAAAGATGAAATTTTGTCCAGAACGGAGATGTCACCAGAACCACACTTCTGCTCTCATCAGAAGATACACTAATCAGCAGCCAAGTATCCCTTGGTATTCCTTCTGAGGGGGAGTATTTCGTCTTATGCTCTTACTATTTTTTTTCCCACCTTCATTCTTTTTGCTTATGACAAAAAGGGGGAGAACTTATAGTATCTTGACAACTCCTATATTATTAAGCTCAGAATCTAGATATTACTAACGTTGATATTAAGTATTAGATTCAGGGGGAGCTTAGCTCAGAATCAAGCACGAGTCTTGGATTCAGAAGGAGCAAGAAAAACTATACACATCAGGATAAGTTTTAACTCTGATACCGTATACTCTGAGTGTATTCAGTTTATTTGTTTAGAGTTGTTCATCAAAATACATGGTTTTGTCATCATCAAAAAGGGGGAGATTGTAAGATCAAGATTTGGTCATGTGGTACAACTCTATGTTTTGATGATAACAAGTATTTATTTGTGGATGAACAACTATGATACTCTAATGTTTGTCTTGAGTGTTTTGACAAACAGGTTCTGATTCTTACACCAGAAGATATATTCATCAGAAGATCAGAGGATCTGAGGATCAGAGGATCAGAAGAACTGAAGATCAGAAGATCAGAAGATCTGAGGATCAGAGGATCTGAGGATCAGAGGATCAGAAGATCAGAGGATCAGAAGATCTGAAGACCAGAAGCTCTGAGGGACCAGAGGCTCTGAAGGTCCAGAAGCTCTGAAGGTTCAGAAGCAGAAGTAACGAAGGTCAGAGGATCCAAGCATCCCTCTGACTCTGATCACCAAGCTTCACAAGTTTCAACACGAAGCATAACTCTGATCAGAGGTCAATGGTTAAAGGCAAAGGTCTCTATCGAGAAGTACAAGAGCAGTGTACTATTCTGAAATGCCTACCTACCAAGGTTCAGCCACTGCAGGTTCTGGAAGTTCCAGAAATGCCCTCCAACGGTCATATTCTCTCAACAGAAATATCCTTTGCACCTTGGACTATAAAAGGCTGAAGAAAAGAAGAAAGACTAAGAGAGCGAGAAGAGTGAGAGAAATCAAGAGCTGCAATACAAGAAAAAAATTCAAGCCTCTACTTTCTTCATCTATTCTTATTTGGTTTACACTCAGCTTATTTAGAAGCAAACCTTTGTAAACACCAACCTCAAACAGTTGTTTGATTTTCCTTAAGGGACCGGGTAGGTCAGTATCCTTAAGAAGACTAAGAGAGTGAATCTTAGTGGTTATTCCTTTAGGAGATCAAGGTTGATCGGATCCTAGAGAAGACTAAGAGAGTGAATCTTAGTGATAGCTAAGTCAGTGTATTGTTAGTCACTTGTAGGTTTCAAGTGCAGTTGTAACAATTATCTGATTAGTGGATTGCCTTCATTCTAAGAAGGAAGAAATCACCTTAACGGGTGGACTGGATTAGCTTGAGGGATTTATCAAGTGAACCAGGATAAAATACTTGTGTGCTTTTCTCTTCTCTCTATCTTTATCCGCTGCACCATCTATCTTAGAGAAACCGAAAAGATTTACTTTAAATCTTAAGGGGAAAGTTTTTATATTGAAAACGCTATTCAACCCCCCCCCTTCTAGTCGTTTTTCACACCTTCAAAGAAGAATTTGTATCATGAGTATAGAGAATACCATAGTCACTCGTGCCATTGATGTACTTGATAATTCTCTTGACTTGTAGCAGATGACTAGCCTTAGGAGCTGCTTGATATCTTGCACAAACACCAACAGCAAAGGTGATGTCTGGTCTGCTGGCAGTAAGGTACAACAAGCTTCTCATCATACTTCTATAGAGACTTTGGTCAACATCTTCTCCTTGCTCATCCTTGGACATTTTGATGTGTATAGCAGCAGGAGTTCTCTTGTGACCAGCCTTTTCAAGGCCAAATTTCTTGACTAAGCCTTTAGCATACTTACTCTGTGATATGAACATAGAATCCTCCATTTGCTTGACTTGTAGCCCTAGAAAATAATTCAATTCACCAACTAAGCTCATCTCAAATTCAGATTTCATTTGTCGGACGAAATGCCCCACCATTGAGTTCGACATTCCTCCAAAAACAATGTCATCCACATAGATCTGTGCTATCATGAGCTTTCCTTTGTCATTCTTCACGAACAGAGTTTTATCAATTCCTCCCTTGCAGTAACCATTGCTTACAAGAAACTCAGTTAACCTTTCATACCAAGCCCTATGTGCTTGCTTCAAGCCATACAATGCTTTCCTCAGTTTGTACACATGATCTGGACGATGTGGATCTATAAACCCTTTAGGTTGTTCAACATATACTTCTTCACTCAAGTAGCCATTCAGAAAAGCACTCTTCACATCCATCTGGTAGAGTCTGAACTTCAAAAGACAAGCAACACCTAACAAGAGTCTTATAGATTCCAGTCTGGCTACTGGAGCAAAGGTCTCATCAAAATCAACTCCTTCTATCTGAGTATAACCTTGAGCAACTAGCCTTGCTTTATTCCTTGTGACTGTTCCAGTTTCATCTGATTTGTTCTTGAAGATCCACTTAGTGCCAATGATGTTAACTTCTTCAGGTCTAGGCACTAACTCCCACACTTCATTTCTCTTGAACTGCTCTAGCTCCTCTTGCATAGCATTTATCCAGTATTCATCAGTGAGAGCTTCATTGACATTCTTGGGTTCTATCTTAGAGATGAAACAACCATGAGCAATAAGACTTCTGGATCTGGTAGTCACCCCTTGTTGAAGATTATCAATGATGTTCTCTTGAGGGTGATTCTTCTGAACCCTAATTGATGGAGCTTTATTAGATGGGATATCTTTGTCTTCTTTTTCATCAGCACTTGTCTCTGAATCATTGTCGATGGCGGTTGTTGGAGCATCGGCTGGAACATCTGCATCATGATCATCTTCATTCAAATTTGCTTCTTCCTTCTTGCTAGGTTCATCATCCACAGTCACATTCACCGATTCCATCATGGTCCTAGTGCGAGAGTTAAAAACTCTATAAGCTTTGTTGTTCATAGAATACCCCATGAAAATTCCTTCATCACTTCTAGGATCAAGCTTCCTCTTAGGATCACGATATGCAAGGATATAACATTTACTTCCAAATATGTGGAAGTATTTTACTGAAGGCTTTCTACCTTTCCATAGCTCATACTGTGTAGAGGATGTTCCTGCCCTGATGGTGACTCTATTGTGTATGTAACAGGCAGTACTCATAGCTTCAGCCCTGAACTGGTGTGGAATCTTCTTTGCATGTAACATTACTCTGGCTGATTCCTGGAGAGTTCTATTTTTTCTTTCAACAATTCCATTCTGCTGTGGGGTGATGGGGGTAGAAAACTCATGACTAATACCTTCTGTTCCATAGAATTCCAAGAATTTAGCATTCTCAAACTCCCTACCATGATCACTTCTGATTCTTACAATCACACAGTCCTTCTCATTCTGAAGTCTCAAACATAGGTTCTTGAATATTTCAAAAGTCTCTGATTTTTCTCTCATAAATTCAACCCATGTATACCTTGAGAAATCATCTACACAAACAAACACATATTTTTTCCCTCCCAAGCTTTCAACTTGCATGGGACCCATGAGATCCATGTGTAGCAATTCCAGAACCTTTGTCGTGGTCTGATGCTGGAGCATCTTGTGTGGCACTTTAGTTTGTTTACCAATCTGACATTCTCCACAAAGCTTTCCTTCTCCCAAGCTCAAAATGGGCAATCCTCTAATTGCTTCATCAGCAATAACTTTTTGCATGCTCCTGTAGTTGAGATGTCCTAGTCTTTGATACCATACATTCACCTCATCTTCTTTGGTTAATAAACATCTAGAAACATGAGCTTTTTCTTCTGATGTCCACATATAACAGTTGTCTTTTGATCTGACTCCTCTCATCACAACTTTCTCATCATCAGTGGTCACAACACATTCTATCTTATTGAACTTCACATCATACCCTTGATCACACAGTTGACTTATGCTGATTAGGTTGGCAGTTAAGCCATTTACAAGTAGCACATTATTCAAGTTAGGAGACTCTATGCTAACAAGCTTTCCTACTCCCTTGATCTTTCCTTTAGCTCCATCTCCAAACGTAACAAAGTTGGTGGAGTGACTTCTGATGTCTTGTAAGAAGCTCTTGTTCCCTGTCATGTGCTTTGAGCAGCCACTATCAAAATATCAATCTTCCTTTGATGATGCTCTGAAGGACGTGTAGGCTACCTGACATCTGACTTCACCCTTGGGCTTCCATTGCTTCCTCATCTGAACAGGCTTTTTATCGTGCATCTGAGGATAACCATATAACCTGTAACAGTAGGGCTTTATGTGACCATTCTTACCACAGTAGTGACACTTCCAAGGTACAGTCTTCTCAAGCTTAAGCTGGGATTTCACATGTTGAGGTACATGTCGAGGAAATGGATCTGACAACTGATAATTTCTGGGCTTCTTGAATTCAGTTTGTTTTGCAGCAGACACAAATTTCTTTGACCCTTTTTGACCTTCTTTGTTCGCTGTTCTGTAGTCAAAGCCAATTCCCTTCACACTCCCTCCTTGCTTGCTAGTTTCTTTCAGAATTTCATCAAGCATATCAGAACCATTGTTTAGCATTCTAACAGATTTATGAGTGGCTTCAAGTTTTCTTGTCAGAGTTGTCACTTCCTCTTGAAGTCCTGCATTAATCAACATTAGGTTAGCCGTTTCCATAACATCAGCATTATTAAACTTACTTTGTCATTCCTCTAGATCATCCTTCAGCTTTGTGCTGAGCTCTTTAAGCCTTTCATTCTGAGAAACAAGTTGCTCTACACTTTGCTTTTCTCTCACAAGTTTACATGCTTCTTCCCACTTGTTGTGTAGTCGCTTGTAAGTTTCAGCCAATTCCTCATCTGAGATGTCCTCATCACTTGTCTCAGACTCACAGATAGTTCCAGAGAAAGCATTGACTTTGTTTGCAGATATCTCCTCCTCATCTTCAGTGTCTTCATCTGACCAAGTTACCATCATACCTTTCTTTTGCTTCTTTAGATAAGTGGCACATTCAGACCTGATGTGACCATATCCTTCACATTCATGACATTGCACTCCTTTATTCTGAACAGGTCTTTCTTCTTCCTTGGTCTTCCTCTATGAATTTGAAAACTTGGGTTTGTTGTCGAACTTCATGTCCTGGACATTAGGCCTGGTTGTTTTGTCAATCTTTCTCAAGGCTCTGTTGAATTTTTTTGCTAGCATAGCCAGGGCCTCAGAAAGGTTTTCACCCTCACAGTCTTCATCATCACCTTCATCAGTGTTAGACACAAAAGCAATACTCTTATTCTTCTTCTCAGATTTTCCACTCAGTTTCAACTCAAATGTTTGCAAAGAGCCAATAAATTCATCAACCTTCATATTCTCAATGTCTTGAGCCTCCTCAATTGCAGTGACTTTCACAGCAAACTTCTGAGGAAGAGATCTCAAGATCTTCCTTACAAGTTTCTCGTCTGACATAGGTTCTCCCAAAGCAAATGAAGCATTAGACAAGTCACGGACACGCATGTGAAATTCTGAGATAGTCTCTTCTTCAGTCATCATCAAATTTTCAAATTGAGTAGTAAGCATCTGAAGCCTTGACATCCTCACTCGAGTAGTTCCTTCATGTGCAGTTTTCAGAATTTCCCAGGAATCCTTTGCCACAGTACATGTATTGATCAGCCTAAACATATTCTTGTCAACTCCATTAAAGATCGCATTTAGAGCCTTTGAATTTCCAAGAGCAGCTTCATCTTCAACACTGGTCCATTCCTCTTCAGGTTTCTCCACAACAGTGGTAGAGGTGCCTTCAACCTGAGACTTAGTAGGGTGCTTCCAACCCTTGACAATAGCTTTCCAAGTCTTGTTGTCAATTGACTTGAGAAAGGCTGTCATGCAAACCTTCCAGTAGTCATAGTTAGTACCATCCAGAATGGGTGGCCTATTGACTGATCCTCCCTCCTTGTTATCCATGAGAACTTGAATCAAACTCCCTGGAGCTCACCCAACCAGAACAGGGTGCCTGCTCTGATGCCAATTGTAATTCAGGTTCCCTCTGATACGATTGTCCTGCACGATGCTGAGACAAGAGGTTTGACAACCACTTAACAGTAAAACAGAACTTAACAACAGAAACAATAACACACAGTAATTGTTAACCCAGTTCAGTGAAAAACTTTCACCTACGTCTGGAGGGTTTGCACCCAAAGAAAGGAAATCAACTATCTCAAGATTCAGGAATTACAGACACTCATGAACAACTCAGTTCATAGTTCACTTCCTAATCTACCCAGTGTATTTCTACTTAGAATCTCAACCTAAGTATGAGAGCCCCTCTCACTTCCTCTCAATCACTGCCACAGTGATTGGTGAACACAATGAACAATCAGAGTTTGAACGCAATCAAACAACACAGAACCTCTCTTTGCTTTATAGAATCAGTGAGCAAAGACAGATTCACAACTAACAATGGACAAAGCACAAACACAAATCCTAAAACACTTGATCTCTCTGTATTAGCTTCGGTCGTCTTCATGTTTTAGGTCTTCATCCTTTTATAGACTTCAGCAGCGGTAGCATGGGCTTTAGGGTTGGCACGGGCTGAAGAAACAGATTGCAGTAACAACAATTCAAAACGCAATCTTGATAGATTTGGTTTCTTATTGCACAAGTAAAGATAGAAATCAGTCTTTTAACAAAGATTGTTTCAACAAATAACAACCCAACAAATAAACCATTCTGGAGTAGCTACTTGCTCCTCAAGTAACTCAAAAACATATCTTCAGTAAATCTTCAGAGGGCCCACATCATAAACTCAAGCTGAGGACTGATGCCCTAGCTTCACGGAATTAGATGCCACGACATCTGCTTCGACAATCGGTTGTTTTGACAAAATGCATGGCAACATGTTCCAACAAGTAGATCAAGCTTCAGAAGATCTGAAGATTATAAAGCTCTGATATGGATTCAGTTCACTAGAAGCTCTGAAGGATTAGAAGCTCTGAAGGTCCAGAAGCAGAGTAGTGAAGATGCTGAAGTCCAAGAATAAGCTGGCTCTGAGACCAAGTACTTCTCCTCTGAGTCCAGAAGCAGAAGGTACACAGGTCAGAGGATCCAAGCTTCCTTCTGACTCTGATCACCAAGCTTCACAAGTTCCAATATGAAGCATCTCTCTTATCAGAAGTCAACAAGGATAAAGGTCATGTCACTATCCAAAGTACAAAAGCAATTGTAGCATTCCTGACGACCTTACCTAACTGATTCAGCCACAGCAGAACCTGGAAAACCCAGATCTGCCCTCCAACGGTAGCATTCCATGCAAACTTCCAAACCTAATTCCTAGGAGTATATAAAGAGGTTGAAGATGAAAGATGCTGGTTAGAAGAAACTTTGTAGAAGCTCACGCGAAGATCAAATATTCTCTAAAAGCATTCTTTCTTCACATTGTATTAATTGTGTTTACTATTATCTTTCTAAGAAGCATTTCTTTGTAAACCCAAACCTTCAATTAGTTGTTTGATTTTCCTTTAGGAGACCAATGTTGGTCGGATCCTAGAGAAGCTTAAGAGAGTGAATCTTAGTGATAGATAAGTCAGTTTATTGTTAGTCACTTTGCAGATAGCAAGTACAGTTGTAACAAACTCTGATTAGTGGATTCCCTTCATTCTAAGAAGGAAGAAATCACCTTAACGGGTGGACTGGATTAGCTTGAGGGATTTATCAAGTGAACCAGGATAAAATCCTTGTGTGCTTTTCTTAACTCTTATCTTAGCACTTTTATCTATGGTGTTTGAAGAGATTTGTTAAAATCTCAAGTGAGAAAGGTTTTAGATTGAAAACACTATTAAACCCCCCCCCCCCCCTTAAACCCTAGGCTTACACCAAATGAGGTAACTCCTCAAATCGCGCGTAAATGACTGCTGCATTCATTGCCAATGATGACAATTTGAAATTCACAAACTAAGCTAAAATTAACTTCTGATACTCTATTCCTATAGTTTCCAACCTTCTGAGTTCGTCTAAGCTATAGTTTCAGAGGCTAAAGATCAAGGATTCATGTCCTATGGCTCAATTCAAAACTGGCCGAGAAGTGAAAATTGGGGGTTTTCACCTCAGGGCTCAAACTTCAGTTCTAGCGATCCTAAAACGTTTTAACACCTTCCAGAAACATAAACCAATCAATTTGGCACTTCAATTCGCTGCCAGGAGCTCCACCCGATAGCTTGATCGAGCTCCAAAGTTCAATTATTGGTTCGGTTAATTCCTAAGGTTTCAAGGCTCAAATTAGTCTAAAGCTTCCTAACAATGTTCTATCATGCATAAGGGTAAGTTTTTTATCGAAAAACGCGAAGAAATAGCGAGTTGCAAAGAACTCACTGAACATCTCGCTGGAGAAGACGACCGGAGCTTCGTCGGTGATGGAAAATCGTCGCGTCTGAGCTGTCCTGGGTGTTGGTTCTTGTTCTACAGGTGATGGGAAAGAGAATGGTGCTATTGGGTGCTACTGGAACGGTCTGAATCGCAAGCAAAGTCGAGTTGTGTTGGTCAATTCGCAAGTGTACGAATACCTCCGGGTTTTAAAATATCGAACCACAGGGATTGTGAGTGAGAATTGTTGATTTAAGCCTAAAGTTTGCAAGTTCTTAAAACAGTAAAATTCAGAAATTGGTTTTGGTTGTTTGTGAGTAAAGTTTTGCAAAAGAGCAATGTTGAAAATGATGTAAATAACAATGATGGAAAATTGCACTGGGTTTTTGATCAACTAATCCATTTTAGTCCACCTATCCTATGCATGTGATATCTTGATTTATCTCTTGTTGTTATAGCCTATGTACTTACTAGTTGATTCCTCACAAAAGTAATTCTCTCAAATTGAAAGATAAGCCCAATTCCTTGTGTACTTAAACATTCATAAGAGGTATGATAGCATGGTTATTCAGGCCAACAAAACCCTACCCTCACTCTATTCCTAGAAGCAAGTATAGAAGGATCTATTCCAATTCATGTCCCTAAATCATAACAAATTTCCATTTGATTATAATCTAGCCTATAGCAAAGGTGCACCAAAGCTAAACATGCAATAAGGAATTGAAATACAAGATTAAATCAAGACTCATGCATAGAGATAGGAATTAACAAACTAAAATTTCATAGAATCTCTTAACCCAAAGCAAAAAGAGAACTAGCCACTCATGGCTAGTGAATTCATGAAGAAAATGTAAATAAAACCTGAGGAAAAATACAAGTTGGAAGCCTCCCTTGGCCCCAAAGTTCTCCTCAGCTCTCAAACTTGACCAAAAATGAGTGAAATGTTAGAATGTGTCAAAGAAATTGGCCTAAGCCTTATTTATAGGCAAAATGAACGAAACTGGGCGCTCAGGCGCCAATTCAGAGCGCCTGAGCGCCAATTGCATGTTGAAAAACATGCTCTCTGACCCTATTGGCGCCTAGGCGCCCATTCCCAGCGCCTAGGCGCTCAAGCTCGCCTGAAAGTGACTTTTTGGCTTCTGAAACTCCTTTTTTCAATCCTCTTTATGTTCTTCATCAAGTCCATGCTTCTTGGCCTTCTTTCTCCTTTAGTTTCTGCACTCCAAACCTAACCAACAAGACAAGGAAGATTCTAGAAGCTCCAAGAGCTCATTAGCACAAGAAGTCCTTCATAAAACACAACAAAACCATGCAAGTCCTAAACTTCACTTAAAATGCAAGAAAACTACCTATAAAACTACCAAATTACCAAAACGAAATAAAAACTAAAGAAAAGAATAAAAATGCATGAGAATGCATGAAACACTACATGAGACTCAACAAAAAGACTCAAAACAACTAAAGAAATGACCCTAAAAACACTACTAAAATAGGGTCATCAAGTTGCAGGTGCTGGAACTCGCCGGAGATGAAGAAATTCTTCGTTCTTGAGCTTCTGGCGTTCAAAGCTTTTCCAAATTAACCCAGATCGCTCCCTCTTCCCCCATAAGCTTAATGGAACAAGAATTTCTCACTAACACTCACTGAATTGAGAGAATCGAAGAGGAGAAGTTTGTGAACTTCTTCTCGGGTTCTCCCTCTTTTTGAGCTCTCTCCTCACCCTCTCTGGCTTCTGGGACTTAGAATGAGTTGCAGAGGACTCATAGGTTCGGTTTGGGGTCATTTTATAAGCTGAATGGTGCTTAAAGTTGAAAATCAAGCTTAGCTCCTAATCCAAGTTGCACCACCAAGGGCTCTTCATGCAAATGGATTAGCATAATGTCCTAGGCTGCATGTGGTTTGATGAACACGTTCTGGAGCTTCAGAGATGCTTATGGGGAATGTGTGATAATGATGGTAAGTTTTAATGGCTGAATAGTGACCATTTCAATCAGTAATAGTGACACCTTGCACCGATTGGTCGATTATTTTATTATGTCTTTAGGTCGGGACAAAAATGGTACTATACTGCACTAATTTAGGTCAGCTGAAGATTATTAAGAGAGTATTTCCCCTCTGAAAGTTTACTATCGTCTTATTTGAATGATCAATGTATCATTCATTTCATTAGGTTAGGGTTTCTATCAATCTGAGACAATGACATTTTCACTATCAAGAGATGTGATCAGATTATTTTTCCTCTCTCTATTATCTATGTGTCTCGAGTTTTTTGGCTCTTGGGGTTATGATGACCATTGTCTTTGGTACTTTCTATGGTCGGTTGTCCTATATTGACTTTTCCGACTTCCTGACTACGTGCAATTTAATCATAAGATAAAATGTCACATATAAGCACACACACATACACACTTGCACGCATACATATATATATATTTTATACTATATGTATATCATTATTATAGTCATATATCTATTTTATTCATACTCCTATGATTTTGCATCGACTATGAGGTTTTTACCTTGTCGGCGAGAGTGTGGGATGTTACGAGAAGTCCTTTTGAGTGCACCCTAAAACAAAATTTAAAACAACATTACACTCCTCTATTGTAAAATGAAAAAGAAGCATCACCAAAGTACCAGACAATACACTATAGTGGGCATGTTGAGAGGCCGATATAAATTCGCTCCTAGGTATACAATAATTTTAGACATACAACTATTAGTGGACTGGGCGAGACCCTAGGGTCCCTCGCCCAGACGCGCCAGCCTAGGGCGACGCGCGAAGCCAGAAAGTTGGGCTTCTCCCTGAAGGCCCAACTGGCCCATTAGAAGGAGTTAAGGGCGCCAAGCCCAATCCTCGAATCTATAAATAGGGAACGGTTACCAATTGTAAGGGACTCTTGGCTCATTTGAGAAATAACAACTTGAAATTCAGTTACTTTCTCTCTCTAAGCGGTTATGCTCTCACTCTCTTTAGATTCTCACTTCACAATCCTCTCACTATGGGTACTGTACCTCATCTCTATGTTCTTGGATAGAACATTTGGCGCCGTCTGTGGGGATCGGTAAACTTCGATTCCCGGACTACGTGGATTGTGATTTGGTTGAGAGAAGTTCGATTTTCCGTGCAGTTCTCTTCGGTTTTCTAGAATTTTGGTATAATTCTTAGTTCGCTTGTGAAGTCTGATGGAGACACGTCGTCGGAGACGTGACGGAGAGCAAGAGCAGCGGCGCGGTTCCCCGACGCGTCGCGTAAGAGGCAGGCCACGGCGGGAACAGGTTCGCCGCGACGAGTCCGAGCGATTGACTCCCCCTCCACCTCCACCGCCTCCACCTCCTCCTTCCCAAACACCTCCTTTGCCTTCTCTGTCGTCCTCACCGGAGCAACAGAGGTCACCAACACACTCGCCGGGAGCCTCGCGGGGAGAAACACCGCCGCTACAAGCTCCGATCACCGGTCGAGATTGGCAACGTCTGATCCGAAGTGTCGATGACATTCGACAGCGGAATGATTACTTACAGGAGTAGTTGGAGTATTATCGTGTCGAGCAACAAGACGAAGGAGAGCGGGAGGCCGTGGCGGAATTTGAGCCGTTCTCAGCGGCGGTAAGAGAGGTGGCTATTCCGGATAACATGAAGAACCTCGTTATGGAAGCATATAGTGGCAAGGCCGATCCCAAGGAGCACCTGCTGTATTTCAACACAAAGATGGTGATAAGTGCAGCTTCTAACGCGGTGAAATGTAGAATGTTCTCGTCAACTTTTAAAGGCACAACGATGGTGTGGTTCACGACTTTGCCTCGCGGATCTATCACGAACTTTCGCGATTTCTCGTCAAAGTTCCTTGTTCGGTTTTCCGCGAGCAAGAGTAAGCAAGTTACGATAGAGGACTTATACAACGTGCACCAGTCAGACGAGGAAACTCTGAAGCAATACGTGAAACGATTCAGCGCCGCGTCTGTTAAAATTGAGGAGTCAGAACCGCACGCTTGTGCGCGTGCTTTCAAGAACGGGTTACAACCAGCAAAGCTGAACAGTAAGTTGAGCCGAAAGCCAGCTCGGTCGATGGTGGAGATCCGAGCGCGGGCAAACACTTACATTCTGGATGAGGAAGATGATGCTTTCAAACGAAAGAGTGCAAAAACGGAAAAAGAGGGCGATCAGAGAGATGCATCGTCAGAAGGAAAGCCAAGTAAAGAGAAAGGAGAAGGTGGTAGGCAGCGAGATAAGAAGATAAAGTCCGCGGAAAGGACTGCGAGGGAACCGTTGTACCCAAAGAAGGAAAGCTTCGAACGTCGTCGCCCATGGCATCAGACCGACTCCCGCCGGCGTGAGGAGTCGGGGAAGAGTCTAAACGCGCATTTGACAGAATTACTTCGGGAGGTCAAGGCGACGCATGCGGTCGAGGCGGACGAGAAGGGAACTGACCCGCCTCGAGAGGCGGTGGACAAAACAAAGTGGTGGGAGTACCACCGCTCGACGGGTCACGACACCGGAGACTGTTTCACTTTGAAGAACGAGATTGAAAGGTTGATTCGGGCGGGACGCTCGTAGTTAAACGACCGCGGTGACCGTTGGCGTGGAGAGCGACAACAGGGGAATCGATACAAAGGGGACCGCCAGCACGATGATCGCAGGCGGGATGATCGTCGTCGTACACCGACTTCTGACAAGAAAGAAACACTAGCAAAAAAAGAAGAAGGGGGCGGAGGAGACCTTCAACAAAGATCTCGAGCCACAGGTTGGGACGATAAATACGATCGCGGGGGGTTTTGGTGGAGGTGGCGACACAGCTTCGGCGAGACGAAGGCATGTAAGAGCGGTGACGTCAGTGCGAGAGTATGAGGCCCCATTTGGTTTCCATCACCCAGATATCGTGATATCATCAGCAGATTTTGAGGGAATCAAGACGCATAAGGACGATCCGGTGGTGGTAATTGTAACACCCCGATTTCCGGGTGTCACTATAGTAACTCAAAAATAAACTTTAAGCGGAAAAGCGGGTATTTTTTTCGTTTGTTTGTTTTCTTTTTGAAATAAGACACTTTAAAGATAAAGACGTAAACCCAGCAATATAACCTAACCGATATACATCATATAAACATGTACATCCTCTGCTGTACCCCAACGTCACGCGCACCGCAGTGACTCCCAAGTAGTGTGCCCGTAGGCAAATATTTACAGATCCAGAAACGTGAGTGACAAAATGGCCTAGACAAGACCCCTACAGTCCGACTAACTCTCTGTGATCCTCCAGCAAAAGAACCACACAAAAAGCTATGCGTCGAGAACCTACCCTGTCCCAAAACAAAACGAATCAGAGCTCTTCACAAAATATGACGCCTGCCTAAACCTACCCTCCAGTACCGCTCAATACTCCTCCTCCTCCTCCTCGTCGCTCGCGAAGTAGCAATCGACGTCAGTGTCAGAGTCCACCATGATTATCTCCGCGTCCAAGTGATGACCCGGGTTTATATGATGTTTTTAGGGTTTTTCCTTGTAGGTTTTGAGTCTTTTTCTTGTGCCTCATGTAGTGTTTCATGCATTCTCATGCATTTTTACTTTTATTTGTGCATTTGCATTAGTTTAGTAATTTTGTAGTTTTATAAGGGCTTTAGTTGCATTTTATTAGACTTTAGGAGTCTTAGGCAATTTCCACTTGTTTTGGAGCCTTTGTGCAAAACTGACCTTTAAGTTTCAAGATATTTTCCAAGCTTGTTCATCAAGGTTTCAGGTTGAATCAGCTGAAGAGGGAAGGTCTAGAGGCTTGGAGAATTGAATGGAGGCTTAAAGAGGAGTAAAGAGGAGTTAAAATGAAGATAAAAAAGGCTTTCCAGCGAGTTAAGAGCGCCTAGGCGTGCTCCATTGGCGCCTAGGCGCCAATTGCTCTGTTCCAGTTTCTGGAATTGGCGCCTAGGCGCTCTGAATTGGCGCCTAGGCGCTAATTGCCTTCCAGAGGCACTTTTTCAGCATGGAATTGGCGCTCAGGCGCTCTAAATTGGCGCCTGAGCGCCCGGTACAGCCCAAACTCGTGATTTTTTCCTATAAATAGGATTTTAGTCATTTTCTTTTGTAATCTTTGATATCTTTTCATACTTTGTAAAATTCAGAGGTAGAGGATCATCTAGGAGAGTGAGAGAAGGCTTCCAAGCTTGTAATTTAGGTTCTTAGCCAAGCATGGCAAGCCATGCCATGCTTGGCTAATCTCTCTTTCTATTGCTTTGGTTTTCTTTGTAAGACTTTTTATATTTGAGTCATAATCTTAAGTTCTTTCCCACATGTTCTTCTTCTTTCCTTGAATCCCATTTTGTGAATATCAATCTAAGCTTGTATGCATGCTTGCTTTATGCTTTTCTATAATCAGAACGGAAGTTTGTTATAGATTAGGGAACCGATTTGGGATTACCCCTTCTATACTTGCTACTAGGAATAGAGGAAGGGTTGGGGTTTGATGGCCTGAATTTGCATGATCTAAAACCTCATATAAATGACTAAGTACACAAGGAATTGGGCTTAGCTTTTAGTATGGGAGAATTGCTTATGTGAGGAATCAATAAGTGAGTAACTAGGCTATATCATCAAGGAGAGATTCATGAGTTCATGTGCTTAGAATGATGTGCTTAAATTGACTAGTTGAACACGAACCCAAAGCATGTTATTTTCTGAATTGTCTTTTTATTTTTCCTTTTCCTTATTACTACTTCGGCATATCTTTGTTTCAATAAAACCAACCTTCAAACTCAAAGCTCAAACTGAATTTAGTCACTCACAATCCCTGTGGTTCGATAACTAAAACCGGGTGGATTCGTACACTTGCGGATTTACCAACACCAAGTCCACAACCTCCCTCCTGACTGTCATGCGTACGACTCTAGTCGAACCCATCTCAACATCTACCTCCTCAGAAATGACATCCTCCTCCACCACACGTACCAGGGGTTCCACGCGGTAGCCGCGTGATGGAGTAGACGGAAAACGACGAGAGGCAGACGGAACAACAGGCTCCCTCTTTGGCTCCACGAGCCTCGAGGACGACGCAACGTCGGTAGGATCGACAGCAGTAGCAGGAAGTGGCGCAACAGGTGCCTCAGTATAAGCCTCGATCTCAGATGGATCCTCGTCGTCGGATGAAGATGAAGGTGGTGAAGGTGGTCTCCGGCCAATGCCCGGTCCACAGCACACCGAAGGTGGTAAGTCAAAGCTCAGCTTCATGCGTCGTAGAACTCCTTTCGTCAGACGTCCACGCTCATCAGTCCGGTCCTTCATGACCCTTCCCCGATACGTCGCCCGATGATCCTCAGGATCGATCACCCAAGCGGTGGGAGCATGTCGGTCAACCAACTCAAACCTGATCCCCCCCCGAGGGAGAGACCATCGAAAACCAGTCCGCCATCGCCATCTGGCAGCAGGCCGACCGCCCAAACACAAACATACAACCAAAGCCAAGGCGCTAGGGTCAACTTACGGAATATAGTAAATATACAAACAACATGTGATGAGGGGTAGATATATATATATATATATATATATATATATATATATATTCCTAGCATGTTATCAGCTCTAACAATAATTCAGTAAGCAATAGCACACGATTCCAGTTAGGGTGCATGTATGTTTGAAATGCAATTCAATGATCCGGATAAGAAAATTGGGATGGGCACCATCGAGTCAGTTACCACTGGCCTAGTGTGTAACCTTTTTCGCTCGGGCGTCACTTACAACCCATGCATAGTCGGGTCAATTCTAACCACCCTAGGTTGAACCATTTCCGCCCGCTATGTCGAAGATGCACTCTAGGTGTCTTCGAAGAAGGCCGGTCTTGCGACCGTCCCAACCTTCGTGAAGCCGACCGAAGTCGTCCCAACTTCACCGAGGCCCGATCTTTCGACCGTCCCAAGCCCCGAATGTATGCATGATGTGACATGGTTAGCCAAACATCGAATCGACCTCGCACGTGTGTGTTTAATCATAAAACCCAAACTTATAACCCAAATGATTAATGTCGGCCCGGCAACATAAACCCAATGAAGGAGTACAAGAGTACTCGGCGACCTCCTCTCGTCACCGTGGATCACCCCCATGGCTTCCACCAATTCCCGGCAGCTTGAAGACTTATCGACATTTCCCCGTCTTTCGCAATCTTTTCTCAACTTAAATTCCCTATGGTTTTATTCATAAAAATGTTTCGAGTTGAATTAATCAAGTTATGAGTTTCTTTCTCAAAACTAATTTCCCTAAGGTCTCTAGTCCCAATTTCCAACCATTCTAAGTTTGCCAAAATCCCCCCAAATGAAATCCCCCGGGGAAAGTCTAAGTGTTCCAATAGGCTTAATCTCAAACCTCGGGTTCGGACTTGCCTAGGGTTGTTCATCCAACCCGAAATAATACAAGTAGGACGTTCCATGATTCCACACTCCGTAGTCGCGACAAAGCGCACAGTTCAATAACAATATCAGTATAACAATAATTCAGTGCGGAAATCATAAGACGAAAACCAGTAAACGGCCGAAGCCTCTTAGAAAACTGAGACACACGTCTCATATAAGTTCACTCGGCCGAAGCCTCCAGAAAACATTTTCCAGTTCAAAGCGATAAACAATATTCAATGCAATCCTCAATATCAAGCAATATTCAAGTCGAAGTTATCGACGCCTACAATACAAATAACTAGTAAGTAAGTTGCTCTAACCCCGAGTTGCTCCAGCCTCGCGGTGTAGGTTTTCCTCACAATCTAGCTCGGTAACACCCCAAGTTCCCTCAACTGAACATTGGGGTAAACAAAGAAAAAATCAATCCAAACTCGAAGAATTCGATCATAACAAAGTTAACTAACGATAGACAAAGCGTTTGAAGCTTCGGAGTACAACAATCGAGCACGAGAGGACGAGTTATCGCGAAAACGAAATTCCCCCCCCCCCCTAAACATGCTCTCGACCACTCCTTGAAAAAAGGGGTGCCGGCGCTTTTTCTTCAATCTAATTTAATTCCTAGGTAGTTTTAGGGTAAAACTAGGGCAAAGAAATTGTCGGAAAATTTTTATAACGAACGGGTCGAATTACGACTAGTTAGGGGCACTTTGGTCCAAAATTAAGGTTCAAAAACTCAAAGTCGAAACTTTGAAAAACAAATTTGATGGGGTCGTTCACAACGACATTTATAGCAACTAATCCTAAGGGCACTAAGTAGGATTGTGGCTTTTTGAAGATAAAGTTTCAATATGTGCGTAAAATGGGCTTTATACAGTTTTTCAGATCTTTGGCGACTCGATCGAAATCGGCGAGTGATTTAGCTTGTTGGGCAATTATAGAAGGTAGTTCAAAAGAAAAATCGGGAAAATCGAACAATTTTACGAAAAGCTCGAAACTAGGAGCTCAGAAAGAGATAAAGAAACGCGATATAAAAGATGATCAGAGGTAAGAATAAGCAAGAGTACCTCGATGTCGCGAAGTAGCAACAAACAGCACGAAGATCGGTCAAGAAACGACGAAGTTCTCTCATCTCCTGTAAGATCAAGATTTGGTCATGTGGTACAACTCTATGTTTTGATGATAACAAGTATTTATTTGTGGATGAACAATTATGATACTCTAACGTTTGTCTTGAGTGTTTTGACAAACAGGTTCTGATTCTGACACCAGAAGATATATTCATCAGAAGATCTGAAGATCAGAGGATCTGAAGATCAGAGGATCAGAAGATCTGAGGATCAGAAGATCTGAGGACCAGAGGCTCTGAAGGTCCAGAAGCTCTGAAGGTCCAGAAGCAGAAGTTACGAAGGTCAGAGGATCCAAGCTTCCCTCTGACTCTGATCACCAAGCTTCACAAGTTCCAACACGAAGCATTCCTCTGATCAGAAGTCATTGGTTAAAGGCAAATGTCTCTATCAAGAAGTACAAGAGCAGTGTACTATTCTGAAAAGCCTACCTACCAAGGTTCAGCCACAACAGGTTCTGGAAGTTCCAGAAATGCCCTCCAACGGTCATATTCTCTCAACAGAAATATCCTTTGCACCTTGGACTATTAAAGGCTGAAGAAAAAGAAGAAAGCTAAGAGAGAGAAACCAAGAGCTGCAATACAAGAAAAGATTCAAGCTTCTACTTTCTTCACCTGTTCTTATTTAGTTTACACTTAGCTGATTGAGAAGCAAACCTTTGTAAACACCAACCTCAAACAGTTGTTTGATTTTCCTTAAGGGACCGGGTAGGTCAGTATCCTTAAGAAGACTAAGAGAGTGAATCTTAGTGGTGATTCCTTTAGGAGATCAAGGTTGATCGGATCCTAGAGAAGACTAAGAGAGTGAATCTTAGTGTGAGCTAAGTCAGTGTATTGTTAGTCACTTGTAGGTTTCAAGTGCAGTTGTAACACATACCTGATTAGTGGATTGCCTTCATTCTAAGAAGGAAGAAATCACCTTAACGGGTGGACTGGACTAGCTTGAGGGATTTATTAAGTGAACCAGGATAAAATACTTGTGTGCTTCTCTCTTCTCTCTATCTTTATCCGCTGCACCATCTATCTCAGAGAAACCGAAAAGATTTACTTTAAATCTTAAGGTGGAAGTTTTATATTGAAAACGTTATTCAAACCCCCCCCCCTTTCTACCGTTTTTCACACCTTCATCTCCCTCTTCTCCTCAAGCTCGCGGCCTCAATGGGGGAAATGGTGAGTTTTTGTGTTTTTTTTTTCTATTTATAGGAGAGTGAAATAGCGGGAAAATGAATATTTCGTGATTCCGATTTTTGCAGCACGTTCATCCGTGAATTCTAAGCGAGATTCTGGCGACAGAATTCCAGAACTCAAAAAAGTCTCTTGAATTTGAAGAAAACGATCCAAAAGCGGTGTGAGTTAAATTGCTCCGAAAAACTACTTTTTGCTGTGAAAGTCGGATGACAAAACTTCGTTCTGAAGAAAGGTTGGAAACGTCGAAAGAAAACTGGCAACGCGGATGGAAACTTCGTTAGAAGTTCCGAATAGAAAAAGTCTTCATTCAGCGTTTGAATTTGAAGTTTTTAGAGAATAGAATTTAGCGTCGTCAGACTTCCGAGAAGTGAAACCTATCGTGCGTACAGTCCAGAGTTCTGAAATGAAACGCTGGTCGAGGGAAAAATAAAGAGAACTTCTTACTTTTCCAAGGATTTATAATCTCGCTTAAACAGTGCTTTAAGAGCGGAATTAGCCTTTTCTGGACACTCTCGCCATAAGGCGGGTGTGCAGACG
This sequence comes from Lotus japonicus, assembly GCF_012489685.1. NCBI lineage: Eukaryota > Viridiplantae > Streptophyta > Magnoliopsida > Fabales > Fabaceae > Lotus > Lotus japonicus. The sequence goes on from NC_080046.1 coordinate 15,814,790, forward strand.
ACTCGTGCTAACTCCTAAAACGTCTATGGCACTATCCTCAACCAATTGCTGAACTTTCTTCTTCATTAAACTTTCCCAAGCATCAAACTCCTGTCACGCTTACACCGATCCTACGCGTGAGTCGGAAAAAATAATTATTTAATCCAGTTCCGAAATTTGGGTCTTACAGTAATGGTAAGAATCAACAGCTTCAATGTGCGAAGGGTTCTTTTAGACCAGGGAAGTTCTGCGGACATAATCTACGGTGATGCATTTGATCAGCTGGGTTTGACAGACAAGGACTTGATGCCATATACTGGGACTTTGATAGGTTTTTCAGGGGAGCAAGTTTGGGTGCGCGGTTACTTGGATTTGGACACGGTTTTTGGTGTTGATGAAAACGCCAAGCTTCTGCGTGTTTATTTAGTCTTGCAGGTCGTGGCATCCTACAACGTCATTATTGGACGGAACACGCTCAACCGTCTTTGCGTGGTGATCTCGACGGCTCACCTGGAGGTGAAGTACCCTCTGATCTGTGGAAAGGTGGGAAAAATCGCAATTGATCAGAGGACAGCAAGGGAGTGTTATAACAACTGTCTTAGCTTATATGGAAAAAAAAGGGGTCGGCGAAGGACACAGATGCCACGAGATTGAGCTTTTGGGAGGCGAACAAGAAGGTCCGAGCGTGCAAGATCAGGGGGAGGACGGACCAGGAAGGCTAGAACAGATAATCGATCGGAAGACAAAAAGACTGAGAAACAGCCAGGGTCAAAGAAGGCTAGGGGCAGGACAGGAAGGGACGGACAGTTCACGGATGCGCATGCGGAAGAGCGCTGGGTGAATGTGATAGCAGGTTTGGAGGAGTATAAGTTCAGCAGAGGCGTGCTTGCAATCGAACCCAGACTCATGATGACCCTAGTTTGGTAGTGTTTTTGGGGTCATTTTGTAGTTTAATTTGAGTCTTTTTATTGAGTCTCATGTAGTGTTTCATGCATTCTCATGCATATTTATCTTTATTTGAGTTTTAGTCTGGCTTTGGTAATTTTGTAGTTTTCTGGGGACCTTTCTTGCGTTTTTAGTTAAGTTTAGGACTTGCATGTGTTTTCTGCTTAAAGTGTAAGGACTTGTGTGCTTTTAATCACATGATCTTCTAGATGTTTCCTTCTTAGCTTGGCCATCAAGTGTGCAGCTGAAACTGATGAAGAGGTAGGGCCAAAAGGCATAAAAGATTGATAAATGCATTAAAATAGGGGTTACAACAAGCTAAAGAGGCCTTCAGATCGAGAGACTGGCGCTCGAGCGCCCTTGGCCGGCGCCAGCCTTCCAGTAGCTATTTTGTTGTTTCTGCCGTGTGGGCGCTTGCGCCCCAGGGCAGCGCTTGAGCGCCCCTGTTGGCCAAAATTGTCTATAAATATGGCTTTTGGCCATTTTGTTCAGAACTTCTGATTTTCTCTTAGAATTTCACCAAATATTAAGCTTAGGAAGTGCTTTTGGGGTTTGTGGAAAGCTTCCACTTTGTATCTTTCCAGGTTTTCTTTATATTTCCTTGTATGGATCTACTAGCCATGAGTGGCTAGTCTCCTTTTTGCTTTGGGTTTAAGAGATTCTATGAAACTCTAGTTTTAATTCCTATCTCTATGTCTTTGTTCTTGATTCTACCTTGAATTTCAATTCCATTTGCATGCTTAGCTTGATTGTACAACTTGCTATAGACTAGACTACAATCATATTGGAAGATTGTTGTAGTTTGGGGACATGAATTGAAATTGACCCTTCTATGCTTGCTACTAGGAATAGAGTGAGGGTTGGGTTTTGTTGGCCTGAACATAAAGAACTTATAGCCTCAAATGCATGATTAGGTACACAAGGAATTGGGATTAACTTTCAGTTTGAGGGGATTGCTTGTATGAGGCATCAACAAGTAGTTAACTAGGCTAAAACAACAAGGAATGGATTAAGGTCTCAATTGCATAGGATAGGTTGGCTAGAGTGGATTAGATGATCGAAAACCCAAGGCACTTTTACCAATTGATATTTTCATCATTTTAATAATTACTTCCTTGACAATTTGTCGCAACATCCAAATCAAACATTTGAATCTTTAATATTTTTTGCAACCATAAACTTTGTGCTTAAACTCAACGCTCTCACAATCCCTGTGGATTCGATTTTAAAACCCGGAGATATCTGTGCACTTGCAGATTGTTCAACAAGTTTTTGGCGCCGTTGCCGGGGATTGTTTGTGGTTTTTGGTTTAAGTTTAGTTTGTGGTTTTAATTTTTGTTTTGAACTCTGTCTAGAATTGCTGCTACTAATCCTTCTCTGTGTTAGTGTCACACTTTCAGGTTACTCTCACGAGAGACACCGTCATGGGGGGCCGTATGACGGAGGAGGAGATGCAAGCCCATATTGAGGCAAGAATCCAAGAGGGTATCACCCTCCGATTAAGTGAGCAACAAGCTGAGAATGCCAATCGATATCTTCGGGAACTCACTTCTTCCTCCATGAGTTATGATTACCCCGGGAGCATTGCCTTTCCCGAAGGAGTGGGGAGCTTTGAGTTGAGACCGGCATTCATTAACTTGGTGAGTCAAGGTCAGTATGGCGGAGGCTCCTTGGAAGATCCTCACGCCCATATGGAGAGGTTCATCCGTAATTGCAATACTTATCGAGTGAGCAATGTCTCACCGGAAGCAATTCAGTTGAGCCTATTTCCATTCTCTTTGAAGGAAACAGCAGAGGAGTGGCTGAACTCTCAACCTCTAGGGAGTTTGACTACTTGGGAAGACCTTGCAGAAAAATTCGCAACGAGATTCTTCCCAAGAGCCCTTTTGAGGAAATTGAAGAATGACATCATGACCTTTGTGCAATCTCCAGATGAAAATCTTTACGAGGCTTGGGAGCATTTCAAGAGACTCTTGAGGAAGTGTACTCAACATAATCTCACCCAAGCTGAATTTGTTGCAAAATTTTATGATGGACTACTATACTCATCGAGGTTTGGCTTGGATGCGGCTTCTAATGGAGAATTTGATGCTCTTCCCCCACAAGCTGGGTATGACTTGATTGAGAAAATGGCAATAAGAGCCATGAACTCCGAAAATGAACGCCAAACCCGAAGGAGTGTTTTTGAAGTTGAAACCTATGACAAGCTCATGGCCTCCCATAAACAACTCTCCGAGCAAGTAGCGGAGATGCAAAAGAATATGAAGGAGGCTAAGTCTATTGAACCAAGGAAGATTTGTTTGAAGTGTGATTTTTGTGGTGAAAATCATATCAGTGATGCGTGTACTACTCAAGTTGAGGGCAGCGAGGTCACAACACTAGCTCAAGGAGGCAGAGCCCCGTCCTTAGAACATGGACTGCTTGCGCAGACCCACGTTGTGAGCAAGATCATGGGCAAGAGGAGTTTTGAGGAGCTGCTAGAGAGTTACATTAACCGATCTGAGATCAATTGTAAGAGCCAAGAGGAGGTGATCAAGAACTTAGAAAATCAAGTAGGTAAGCTGACCAAGCATGTGTTCGAGAAACCCCAAGGTAAGTTCTCTACTGAAATTTTAACTTTGCTTGAGCAAGAAAAGACTGCTGGGGTAACCACTAGGAGTGGGAGAGCTTTACAAGAGATAGAAAAACAAGTTGGGGGAGAGAAAAATGAGGAAGTTGAGGAGAGTGATGAGGTAGTCACGGAGAGGAGAGCAAGTGAGCCCGTGAGAACAAGAGTTGTGAACACCCATCTTCCTGAACTCCGCAAGATTCCATTTCCCAAGGCTTTGGTGAAGAAAAATTTGGATAAACAGTTTTCTAAATTTTTGGAGGTTTTTAAGAAACTCCACATCAATATTCCTTTTTCTGAAGCCTTGGAGAAAATGTCAATCTATGCTAAGTTCATGAAGGATATCCTCAGTAAAAGAAGAAAGTTAAGTGAGGTTGATGAAACTATCATGATGACTGAAGAGTGTAGTGCCATTTTGCAAAGAAAGATGCCTAGGAAAAGAAGAGATCCGGGGAGTTTTACTATCCCTGTAGAAATTGAGGGGTTAACTGTAGTTGAAGCTTTGTGCGATCTAGGAGCGAGTATCAATCTGATGCCGCTTACTATGTTTAAAAGGTTGGACTTAGGTGAGGTTACCCCAACTATGATTTCTTTGCAAATGGCGGATAGGTCCCTAAAGACTCCTTATGGGATCATTGAAGATGTTGTCGTGAAGGTTGATAAGTTTGTCTTCCCAGTGGATTTTGTTATCTTAGATATGGAAGAGGACTCCAAAGTTCCTCTCATATTGGGGAGACCCTTCTTAGCCACAGGTGTAGCAGAGATTAAAGTGGCCAAGGGGACTCTAACTTTGAAGGTAGGTGATGATGAGGTCCTTTTCAATATTTTTGACTCTTTGAAACACCGAGCGGATGAGGAAGTTTTTAGATGTGAAGTGGTGGATAAGCTCGTGTGTGAAGAGTTTGTTAGGATATCTATTAAAGACCCTTTGGAAACAACTATCATGTAGGGGATTAATTTAGAGGACCAAAATCTTGAAAGTGAGCTGAAGTCTTTGTTCCATGAGGTGAATGCTACTATTTCTCAATTAGAATCTGTCTCATCCTTTTCCACGAAAAAGATTTGGAATGAGGAATTGATCAGGGATGAGGAGATTCTGATTGAGGAGAAGAGTGAGCCTAAACCACTCCCTTCCTCTCTCAAGTATGCCTATCTTGAGGAAGGGGAAAATAAACCTGTTATTTTGAGTAGTGCTCTCACTCCCTTGGAAGAGGAGAAGCTCTAAGAGTTTTGAGGCTCCATAAGTCAGCTTTGGGTTGGACTATTGATGATATCAAGCATTAGTCCTGCGATATGCATGCATAAGATTTTGCTGGAAGAAAACTACAAACCTATAGTTCAACCCCAAAGGAGACTTAACCCTTCCATGAAGGATGTGGTGAGAAAAGAAATCATTAAATTGCTTGATGCAGGTGTCATTTATCCGATCTCGGATAGTGAATGGGTGAGTCCCGTTCAAGTGGTTCCCAAAAAGCGAGGCATCACCGTGGTTGCCAATGAGAACAATGAGTTGATTCCCACTCGTCAAGTGACGAAGTGGAGGGTTTGTATTGACTACTGGAGGCTGAACTCGGTAACCCGGAAAGATCATTTTCCTTTACCTTTCATAGATCAAATGCTTGATAAGTTGGCTGGGCATCAATACTATTGTTTTCTTGATGGTTATTCCGGGTACAACCAAATTTGTGTTGCACCGGAGGACCAAGAGAAAACGGCTTTCACTTGCCCTTACGGCGTGTTTGCCTATAAGAGAATGCCATTCGGGCTTTGCAATGCCCCAGCCACTATCCAAAGGTGTATGTTCGCTATCTTCTCTGATTTGATAGAGACTTGCATTGAGATTTTTATGGACGATTTTTCTGTTTTTGGTCCAAATTTTGATGCTTGTCTAGAGAATTTAACTTTGGTTTTGAAGAGATGTCAAGAGACCAACTTGGTCCTGAATTGGGAGAAGTGACATTTCATGGTTAGGGATGACATAGTGCTTGGGCACAAGGTGTCCGAAAAGGGGATTGAGGTTGATAGAGCTAAGATAGAAGTTATTGAAAAGCTCCCTCCCCCAACAAGCATCAAGGGTATTAGGAGTTTCCTTGGGCATGCTGGTTTCTATAGGCGGTTTATTAAAGACTTTTCCAAATTAGCTAAGCCTATGACCAATTTGCTTGAGAAGGAAGCACCTTTTACTTTTGATGAGAATTGTTTGAAAGCTTTTGAGTCAATTAAAGAGAGTTTAATGACAGCCCCTGTTATAGTTGCTCCAGATTGGTCTTTACCATTTGAGATCATGTGTGATGCAAGTGATCTAGCCTTAGGGGTTGTTTTGTGTCAAAAGAAAGAGAGAGTGTTATATGTGATCTACTATGCAAGTAGAGTGTTGAATGAGGCCCAAAGAAACTACACCACAACGGAAAAATAATTGTTGGGTGTAGTCTTTGCTTGTGAAAAGTTTAGGCCTTACATTTTGGGGTTTAAAGTAATTGTCCATACTGACCATGCTGCTTTAAGGCACTTGTTTGCTAAACAGGACTCCAAGCCAAGGCTGATTCGATGGGTCTTACTCCTCCAAGAGTTTGACCTTGAGATCATTGACCGGAGAGGCAAAGATAATGGGGTGGCAGACCACTTGTCAAGATTAGAGGGTGGAGAGTCTAGCCCAATACCTATTCAAGAGGAGTTCCCGGATGAGAAACTCCTAGCTGTTTCCACTGAGGGACCGCTACCCTGGTATGTGCACTTTGCTAACTTCCGTGTTGCTGGACTTATCCCCCATGACTTGACCTGGCAGCAGAAGAAGAAATTTATGCATGATGCAAAATCTTACCTCTGGGATGACCCTTTCCTTTTCAAAATTTGTTCTGATAGAGTCATAAGAAGGTGTATCCCAGATGTGGATTTTGAGAACATTCTCTGGCATTGCCATGGATCAAGTTATGGCGGACATTTTAGTGGTGAGAGAACCGCTGCTAAGGTTCTCCAAAGTGGTTTTTATTGGCCTACTCTGCATAAAGATAGTAGAGCGTTTGTCGAGAGTTGCGATGGATGTCAGCGGACTGGTAACATTTCAAGGAGAAATGAGATGCCCCTAAAGAGTATTCTGGAAATTGAATTATTTGATGTTTGGGGTATCGATTTCATGGGGCCTTTCCCACCTTCCTATGGTTGCCAGTATATCTTGGTGGTGGTTGATTATGTTTCTAAGTGGGTTGAAGCCGCTGCACTCTCAACAAATGACTCTAAGGTTGTGGTTGCTTTTCTGAAAAAGAACATTTTCACTAGATTTGGTGTTCCTAGGGCAATCATAAGTGATGGGGATACTCACTTTTGCAATAGAGCTTTTGAGTTTCTCTTGGAGAAGTATGGTGTTAAGCACAAAGTGTCTACCCCCTATCACCCTCAAACTAGTGCGCAAGTGGAGATATCCAATCAGGAGTTAAAACGGATTCTTGAAAAGGTGGTAGATTCTTCCAGGAAGGATTGGTCAAGGAAACTTGACGATGCTTTGTGGGCTTACCGAACTGCTTTTAAAACTCCGATTGGTACTTCTCCTTTCCAATTGGTTTTTGGGAAGGCTTGCCACCTACCTGTGGAATTAGAACACAAGGCCTATTGGGCCATTAGGAAGTTGAACTTTGATTTGAAACTTGCTAGCGAGAAGAGCCTCTTGCAACTGAATGAGCTCGATGAGTTTCGACTCCGAGCGTATGAGAGTGCTAGCATCTATAAGGAGAAGACTAAGAAGTGGCATGACAAACAGATTTTGAATAGGGAATTTGTCTCTGGGCAATTTGTGCTGCTCTTCAATTCTAGATTGAGACTTTTCCTTGGGAAACTTAAGTCTACGTGGTCAGGACCTTTTGTGGTCAAGAAGGTGTTTCCCCATGGTGCTGTTGAGATTGAGAACCCTGAGACCAAGAACACTTTTACTGTGAACGGACAAAGGTTGAAGGTGTATCAAGGTGGTGAGGTTTTGAAGGTAGAAACCATGTTCTTCAAACCTCCCGCTTGACAAGGAGGATAGTCTACCTAAGACTATAACAAAGTCTTGTTTTATTTTACTTGGTTGTCTGTTGCATTTTGCAGGGAATGAGAGCATGGATTTTGAAGTAGGAGAGGTGTCTAAGGCCTCCATGGTAATTGGTAAAAGAGGTCAACTCTTTCCCTTAGTTTAGCTCATGCATTTTTGCATATTTTTCTTTTGTAGTTTTATTTTTTTTCTTTTATTCATGCATTGTTTTGTTAGAGTCGTTTTTGGGTCTTTACTTCCCTATACTCACATGTTGTTGCCCGTAGTTATGCTCTCGTACCTGTGCTGGTTTTGAATTTTTTTTGTGAATACTGTTGTTGTCTTTTGGGGATGAGTGAGTGCATGCCTTGGGGAAGAGAGAAGGAGACTTCGGTCTTCCGAGTGTTTCTTAAGGATAGAGTTGGTGTGAGTCCATAAGGGCCCATCTTAGGCCCTTCACCATAAAATTTCCCTGGAGGATCCTGACTCACTTGTACTTCTTGGTTCTGTAATGATTTCACTCTCTGCATGCTTTGTGATACTTGTACAATTCTTGAGACTTTTAGGTTTTTGAGCTTCAGAGTTTGTTGGCTTGAACATTTGTCCCTAGTTGTCCCTTTTGAGCTTATTGGAGATTTCTTTTGTTAGCCAAATGAATGGGATGAATGATAGGTTGGACTTTGGGGAGTGATGGTCTTTAAATTTTTTTGGAGCTAAATAAAGTTTGAAATTGTCTCTTGCCCCATGTGAAAAAAGAATGAATGGAAAAGAAAAAGAGGAAAAGAACTCCTAATCAATGTTGGAGTGTTAAAAAAAAGAAAAAAAGAAAAGAAACTTGAAAAAGGGGTCAAGAGACTTGTGCTAATGTTGTTTGATGTTAAAGCTCCGGGGTTACTAATTGGACCATACTCAATGTGCTTTAAAGCCTTAGTCTTCCTTAGGGACCAACCACCTTGTACTTCACCAAGCCACACATTTCAACCCTTATGAAGTCTCTTTGAATTTGTGCATGTTTGATCTCTGTTGCTCTTGAGTGAATGATATCCAGGACCTGTGAACTGCTTGTTGTGTCTTTCTTTTGGAACCAGCTGTAGTTTCTATATTCCCCGTATTTTGTGATAAGTATTCTGTTGGGAGCACTTGTTTGGAGAGCACTTGTCTTGCGCTTGAGGGCAAGCGAGTTGTTTTTACGCTCGAGGGCGAGCTGTCGTTGAGTATAGTGGTGTGATGACCCTAGTTTGGTAGTGTTTTTGGGATCATTTTGTAGTTTATTTTGAGTCTTTTTATTGAGTCTCATGTAGTGTTTCATGCATTCTCATGCATATTTATCTTTATTTGAGTTTTAGTCTGGCTTTGGTAATTTTGTAGTTTTGTGGGGACCTTTCTTGCATTTTTAGTTAAGTTTAGGACTTGCATGTGTTTTCTGCTTAAAGTGTAAGGACTTGTGTACTTTTAATCACTTGATCTTCTAGATGTTTCCTTCTTAGCTTGGCCATCAAGTGTGCAGCTGAAACTGATGAAGAGGTAGGGCCAAAAGGCATAAAAGATTGATGAATGCATTAAAAGGGGGGTTACAAGAAGCTAAAGAGGCCTTCAGATCGAGAGACTGGCGCTCGAGCACCCTTGGCCGGCGCCCAAGAGCCAGCCTTCCAGTAGCTATTTTGTTGTTTCTATCGTGTAGGCGCTCAAGCGCCCCAGAGCAGCGCTTGAGCGCCCCTGTTCGCCCAAATTGTCTATAAATAAGGCTTTTGGCCATTTTGTTCAGAACTTCTGATTTTCTCTTAGAATTTCACCAAATATTGAAGCTTAGGAAGTGCTTTTGGGGCTTGTGGAAAGCTTCCACTTTGTATTTTTCCAGGTTTTCTTTATATTTCCTTGTATGGATCTACTAGCCATGAGTGGCTAGTCTCATTTTTGCTTTGGGTTTAAGAGTTTCTATGAAACTCTAGTTTTAATTCCTATCTCTATGTCTTTGTTCTTGATTCTACCTTGAATTTCAATTCCATTTGCATGCTTAGCTTGACTTTACAACTTGCTATAGACTAGACTACAATCATATTGGAAGATTGTTGTAGTTTGGGGACATGAATTGAAATTGACCCTTCTATGCTTGCTACTAGGAATAGAGTGAGGGTTGGGTTTTGTTGGCCTGAACATAAAGAACTTATAGCCTCAAATGCATGATTAGGTACACAAGGAATTTGGCTTAACTTTCAGTTTGAGGGGATTGCTTGTATGAGGCATCAACAAGTAGTTAACTAGGCTAAAACAGCAAGGAATAGATCAAGGTCTCAATTGCATAGGATAGGTTGGCTAGAGTGGATTAGATGATCGAAAACCCAAGGCACTTTTACCAATTGATATTTTCATCATTTTAATAATTACTTCCTTGATAATTTGTCGCAACATCCAAATCAAACATTTGAATCTTTAATAGTTTTTGCAACCAAAAACTTTGTGCTTAAACTCAACGCTCTCACAATCCCTGTGGAATCGATTTTAAAACCCGGAGATATCTATGCACTTGCAGATTGTCCAACAGCTCACGACCAATCAGGAAAAGCGCCTGGAAAAGCTGATAGAGGACAATTTTGACCTCTTCAGTTGGAGTCAGAAGGACGCGACGTTCTGGAGATTGCCTAGATTCAGGAAGCCAACTTTTTTGGGGACGGGTCAGAAAGAAAGAAAGGATAAGGGGACAGCGGAGCAAATGACGGAGCGACAGGGTTTTCAGCGCGGGGGCAGCGAGCAGAAGGTAGGGAAAAGGAGCCCGACTCGCCGCCGCGCGGATAACAAGAAGGGGAAAGCGGGGTATTGGAGACCTGTGGGGGCGACAATTGTTAAACCAAGGGCAACTAAGCGCAGCAAGGGAAAAGGTAACATAGGCGAGGACCCGCGCTACTTCGGGGCGAGCTGGCGGAGGGATCAGTTGTGCTATGACAACGACTAGGAGGCGAGCATGTCGGGGACAAAAGACGAGGTGCTTGGCGTGGTGCTCTAAATATGGAAAACGCCAAGGGCAGGAGCAAGGATGCGGCGAGAAGGCGGGAAAATTAGGATAAAAATAAATATGCACTCTTTTTCTCCATCGCGGGAGTTTTTTAATGAGGCATCCCTCAATAAATGTAAAATCTCATTTTACAATCAAATGCAAAAAGCATATTCCCAGCAATACTCCTAGCTTTGACTGAATTATCACGGTCGACCGGTGGAAAAAATTCCCTGAAGGTGGCGATCCCAACACGACCTTGATGTCTAAGGATCGCTCCAGAAAGTCTGGCGCGAATTGCTCCTACACGATTAACAACTCAACCAAAACGTCACGGTTGCCTGGTGGGAAAATTTCCCTGAAGATGGCGATCCCAACACGACCTTGATGTCTGGGGATCGCTCCAAAAAGTCCAGCGCGAACCGCTGATCACTCGTTGGCGATGTGTGCGGATAAGTTACTTATCCCAAAAGTCTCCCCGAAATATGGGCCAGCAAAACCTCCCCGAAAAATGGGCGAGAACCCAAAGCTAGGCTAAGTCTTGGGCAACCTATATGGCCATTGGGTCCCAAGCAGTCATAAGTCCTCGCCAGAACAAAACTAGCAAGGCCACACCTGATCTTACGGGAAATACGGTGTGAATGAAGTCTAGGTTCAAAACTGAGCGAAAGTCCTAGTTTTCTTTGGCACACACTCAAAATCGCTACACGACGACTAAACCCAAAGGCGTAAAACGAACGAATGGAGAAAATATAGCAGCGCGATGAATAAAATAAGACAAGCGAAACTATAGCGAAATTCTGTTCATTAAACGCAAAACAACATTAGGTACAAATGGGTAAGGAAAAGTCAATACATAATATTTAAGTTTTATTAACATTCTCCGTTTTCCCTCCATTTTCAGCAGCCGCAAAGTATGCGGCGTCGAAGCCCGGAGGATCGTCAGGGCTGACCAAACCCTCGGGGGTAATCTTCTTGAAGGCTCCCATTCCGCTGAGATCTATTCCCTCATAAAGGTACTGGACCTGGGCTTTGGCGAGGAAAAAACCGTGACCGCGCCCCTCTACAGCCTCGGCAGCGGCTTCGACCTCCAGCCTCGCTCGAAGGGTTTTGGCCTCAGAGACCGCCCGGGTCTCCATTTCCGCAATGGCTTTGATTTTTGTCGCGAGTTGATTCTTCACTTCGGCGAGAGTCTCATTCGACAGCGCCAACTCGCTGCGCAGGGCCGCTATCTCCTCATTTTTGGCGATACAGGCGGCCCTACTCACGGCGATTGCCTCGTTCTTCGCCTCCAACTCCTTCTGCAAATCATCCCGCTCGTCCTTAAAATCCTTCATTCTCTCTTCACAGGCGGATAAGTCGGCCTCGCGACCGTGCATCTCGATTCCCAAGTTGGTCGGCTTAGTTACATGGGTCGTCACCTGAGTCAGCAACCTGTCACGCTCTCCGTACGCCTCAAGTGTGGCGAGACGATAACTTTCAGCCTTCTAGCGGAGCTCTTTAACTTCAGTCGCAGAGGCTGAAACCTGGGATAACTGGGCAAAGAGACACCCCGCGCACAGGAGGCTCGAGATGGCTTCTTCTGCCACGCCATCAAGGTCGGAATTCTCAGTTCCTCTCATGTTATCAAAGAACGGATCAGACAACATGAAATCGACGGGAGTAGGTTGCTGGTTTGGAGGGGAGTTTTCTTCCTCGACAACGTTTGGATGAATGATGGCAGGAGAACAGGGGCGAGGGGAAGGAGAGACAGCAAGAGCTTGATCCTTGTCATTATGAGCTGTTTCATGGGTAGGGGAAGCCCTGGGAGAGCTTACCCCAGCTTGTTGGGATGCGTGGACAGAAGGGGATGCTGTTTGAGTAGGATCGGGAGCGGCGTCCTCGGAGACACCTTGGCTAAGGGGAGTCTCCTTAAGAATTAGCGAGGTTTCCACCTCACTGCCTTTGGGGTCTGGTACGTCCTCGCCCGCCACATCCTGGCGAGGAACAAACGATTTGACGGTTTGGACGGTTTTGACTTTGACCCCCTTGGTCCTATTTTTCCTCTTCTTCAGCAGAGGGGGGGCAGCCAAAGTTTCTCCGTCTGGGCCAAAGTCAGCTTCTTCGGATTTGTGGGAATCTTCCGCCAAAGAGGGAAGAGTGGTGTTGATGGAAGAACCCGGCGCCGGCTCGTCAGTCTCCAATGGAATGACAACATCCTGCGTGGGTTCGCTAGACCTAGGAGCTGCAGCGTGTGGCATCGCCCCGCCGGCCTCAAGAGAGGGCGGCGCAGGCTCAACTGATGCAGATCCGCGTACCCGTTTCCTCGGGGAGGGGGCGGTGGTACCGGCGTTGGCGTCCGCAGCAATGTGTTTCCTCTTACTTCCGTTGGTGTTGAAGACGGGAGGAAATTCGAAGGTTTCGGCGGCCAAGGCACGCTCCAGTTCGGTTTTAGTGAAGTTCATTCCTCCCAAGAATGAACCAAGGATGTTCTTGCGAGCGGCCTCGAGCAATTGGGAGCACTCAAGGACCGGAAGCCCAGCGAGAAAGTTAAGGATGATTTTATCTCTATCACTCAGCGACGCATCTGACGGCGGCGGAACATCGCGAGGGCTCTTGGTCCAGTAGAAGGGAAACAGGGAAGAGAAGGGAAACAGGGCAGTCCCGTCCCGAAGGGTGAAAGCCTCGGGATAAGTGGGATGCACAGTTATGCGGAAATACCGGGGCCCAGATCCCATCTTGACGTTGCTCTTGTAAGGGTGGAGACGCTGGCGGCCTGTGCGTGATTTCAGGGAAACCCACCCTGGGGCTTTGGTCTTTAGAGACTTTGGCTCCACGACATAGAAGTAAAAGAAGTGGGCGGTTTTTGGTTCAAGTCCAATGGCATCGCAGAGAATCTCAAAACAACGAACGAAGGGCCAGGCGTTCTGATGTAGTTGGCAGGGGGCCACGTTGATTTCCCTCATGACTTGGCGAAGGAAAGGGGAGAAGGGCAGTCTGATTCCCAGATCAAGGAACAGATATTCGTAGACATAAAAGAAGTGGGGTCTCTCCACGCCATGATCGACCGCACGATGCTGCCAGGGCCGGCGAATTGATAGGCATCTCCCCGTAACAAGAACTTCCTCGAGAGATTTCTCATAGCAAAGCCCACCAGCCTGGCGGGCCAACTCAGTAACAGACTCATCAGAGGACAATTCAGAAGTTTGGGAAATGGCCTTTTGGAAGGGGGATTTATCCGCAGACCCTGTGAGGGTGGAAAACACCCGGTGCCAGAAAGCGGTGATTTCCCCCCTCGCCCAGAAGAAGTCCTCCGCGGGGAGGATGGTCAACTGGAGGCAGAGGTGTAGGGGTCGTGTTTTGGGATCGAGAAGATTTTTTAGTACGGCGTGGGGAAGTCATTATTGCTGAAGGAGAAGAGTGGAGTGAAGATAAGGCAAGATGCTAGGGTAAAAGTTTTTGGCAGGATGTAAGGATCTCAATAATGGGTGAGTGATGAAGCAAGGGGGATTTTAAAGCTAAAGTGGGCAGCAGTTGGGAAATCGTGTCCCATCGTGGTAAGGTGGAATGATTACACTAGGAGAACGTGACGCGGTTTTTGGGGGAATGGGAACAGTATAATAAGTGAAAAATTGCAACCGCTGAAGTTCATTGGTTTAAATTCAAATTGGCAGGCTTTATTGTGATTTGAATGGACATATCAAAGATAGTGGTTAAGATTTTGTAAGATCCGTTGGACTTTGTGCTTAAATGTGGTTTACACGCGTCAATTTATCGTGGTCCACGACGATCATTGCTGGAACAGGGCGAGGAATCCAAGCGCTGTCGCCACAAGCCAACTTGTGGACTCATGGGATCAAAGGAATCCGCCGGGAAAGTCAAAGAATTAATCTTAGGTTCTAGTTATCAAGCCATGTTGGCAATTATTTCAGGTCATTAGGTTTTGGCTTTAGGTAACTTACTCATAATTGTCGCCTTGTATTCACTTTTTCTTTAAAAGACACACTCAGCTCTCATGCTTCGAGCTCAGTGTCTTGTGGACTTGTGGACTGGGCGAGACCCGAGGGTCCCTCGCCCAAGCGCACCAGCCTAGGGCGACGCGCGAAGCCAGAAAGTTGGGTCTTCTCACTGAAGGCCCAACTGGCCCATTAGAAGGAGTTAAGGGCGCCAAGCCCAATCCTCGAATCTATAAATACGGAGCGGTTACCAATTGTAAGGGACTTTTGGCTCATTTGAGAAATAACAACTTGAAATTCAGTTACTTTCTCTCTCTAAGCGGTTACGCTCTCACTCTCTTTAGATTCTCACTTCACAATCCTCTCACTATGGGTACCGTAGCTCATCTCTATGTTCTTGGATAGAACAATTAGATATATGCAGTTGTGAGGGTTTTAACTACCATAAGCATGTATATATGAGGGATATCTCCCACTAGACTTTTTTTTTAGAGTAAAATACACTCACCCCCCTCAAGGTTTGCAAGAATGACACTCCACCCCATTATTTTTTAAAATCTACACTCCACCCCATTTTTTATAAAGGCAAAATTTAGTGACGAAAACAAATTCGTCACTAATAAAAAATAATTACTAATTAGTTAAAATTTAAATAAATTAAATGCATATACACTATCATACATCAATTTATGAAAATAATTTTACTGAATTAAATTTAAAAAATACCATCCACTTTGTCTGTTAAGTCCACGTCTCATCTATCTCCAAATCATATTTCTCATCACAAACGGTCACCACCAAACATTTGCTTCCTTTAACACGACGACAACCATCCCAGAATGTGAAACCCCATGGCACCACCATGCCTCAAAGTTTTGTTGTGACCTGAACCCCAGAACGTGAATCGCACATCCTCAAAGCTACTTGTTCAACTACTTGTTGTGAACTTCACCCCTTTAAGTTGTGAGCGAACGCTTTGTTGGATAAGATGTTGTTGGATTTTGTTAAAAACGGTGCTCCACCGCATCGTTGGGTTCTAATAACCCCTGATCCACTTCATATTTCTTAATTTTGTTTCTCTATTTTCTTCACCCATTTGTGTTACATTTTAGGTCTACAATCCAATTTTAAAAATTGGAGGTATAAATAGATTATTTTGATTAAAATTGAATTATTACCAAATATGAAAACACAAGCATGTTTCACTATGTTCGAGATATGGTTTGTCAACCGGTCATGTGTGCTATTGCAGAATTTGCATTGTGAATTTACGGATGAAGAACGCGATTGAGAGAATGAGGAGGACTGTGATGTTTTTATTTTTATATTTATTGGATTATATTGAAAATATTTTTTGAAATTATTGATTAACAATTTAAATAATAACTAATTAGTAATGAAGAATATTTTTCGTCACTAAATTTGCCTCTATATAAAATGGGGTGGGGTGTAGATTTTATATAAGAATGGGGTGGAGTGTTATTCTAACAAAACTTGAGGGGGGTGAGTGTACTTTACTTTTTTTTTATGTTACAATTAACTTAGAAAATACTAGGTACCAGTGTATAGACTATCAATAATTATTGTATAATCTTATGTTTATATCAAATTTCTGGGTTAGTATATAATTGACTTTTAGGTGGGTATCTTAAGTCGGTACCAATTAAGTATCAAATTCGATTCGTCAACAATAATATTGTATCTCATTCTCAGCTCCAATCAGATCATCAGTCTTAGGTAGCGAATCAATCCACACACGTTACACTATCAACACTTCATAAATGTAAAAACGGAGACATCGAGCATGCGCAACCTGAAACTTATTTGGCTTATCAATAAGAGGGATGATGAAGTATTCAACTATCAATAAAGTTAAGCCTTAAGCACATGTAAAGTGTAACATCACATCAAAGTAGGGGGGCAACAAATGTATCCTCATCACCTTTTTGAAACAAAGCCAAATGAACCCAATAGAATTGGTTAAGTGTGTGGGTTTTTTTTTTCACATGGAAAACATAAATTGTGTATCCTATATGAATTGATTTATGCACCTCTCTCACCCAACCTATATGGAAAATGATACTTTGCACGACCACCACACTGACGACACAGGGACGACACAATAACAGCCGTTTGATCTTGATTTTATTTTTTTTATTTTAATTTCAATTTCATTTAAAAATTATATCACTGTCTGTGAGTGAAGTTGCGTCTGTCGTGCATGATGGTGGTCGTGTCGAATAGTGTAGCTGAACCTATATATTCTCTAATTTTTACCACTTGAGCTATATGTAAAATATTTATTGGAATTTAAGAAAAAATAAAATGTCAGGAAACTCTTTAATACAAGGCTCCACCCGACGGCGGCACCGGCGCGAAACTCTCATTTCGTGACAAACTTATGGGAGGGGTCAAAGCTCCTACCCCCAAAGATTTTGTGGACCTAGTGGATCAAGGAAATATGAAGGTCAGCCTGGTGGATGACAACATGCTTTTGCCTCAAATCACCACCGATTCTGCGGTCCTGGACGAGATGTGTGCACCATGGCGGGAATCACTGGGGGTTTGTCTTCTTGGCAAGCGGCTGGGCTACCGTATTATGAAGCAGAAGCTAGTTTCAATCTAGCAACTCTCTAGAGACTTTGATTTGCTAGATGTTGATAATGGATTCTACATGGTGAAATTTGATATTCTTGAGGATAGAGAAAAGGTGATCAACGGAGGGCCATGGATGGTCTTTGACCATTACTTGGTCGTTTCAACCTGGAGCAGAGAATTTGTGTCCACAGCAACACCAGTCACAACTACATTGGCGTGGGTTAGGATTCCAGGTTTGAATGTTGTTTTTTACGACGAAAGCTACCTTCTATCTGTGGCAAGAGTCCTGCGGAAACCAATTAAAGTGGATCGTAACACACTTCACGCCGACCGTGGTCGTTTTGCCCGTATCTGCGTGGAATTGGACCTCTCCCAAGCGGTGGTAGGCAAGATTTTCCTAGAAGGGATTTGGTACAAAGTTGAATACGAAGGCCATTTATCCCACATGGCCATGCCATATGGGCCACCAGAACTCCGGCATTGACCCAGAGCTCCGGAGAGACCAAAACAAAACCTTTTGATAAAGGTTAGGGACTAATACTCACATTTACTCCGGCGAGGGACCAATACCAAGCATTTCGTAAAGGTTAGGGACGAAAAACTTATTTAAGCCTTGATGAAATTACAGTCGGGCACTCCCTTCTTATTGATTTGTTTATGGTTTTGCTTATGTGTTTATTAAGTACTCCCTCCGTTCTTATTTATTTGTCCACTTTGAGAAAAATAATTTATTCCTATTTGACTGTCCATTTAGCATTTCAAGAGAGAATTAAATGATGTTTTTACAACTAATACCCTTATCAGAAGAATAAATGAGAAGAGATAAAACACAGTTTAAAGGGTATAATAGTTAAAGCATGCTCAACTTTTCTAACATTCAACAAAATTAATTACACTCTTAATCTATGTGCCACCACCTAAAGTGGACAGATAAAAAAAAATGAAGGGAGTAAGTTTTAATAGTTTACACCCCAAATACTCTCTTCTTATTTATTTCACATTCTTAGAAAGAAGTACTTCTGGGTGCACCCTTAAACAAAATTTAAAACAACATTACATTCCTCTATTGTAAAATGAAAATGAAGCATCACCAAAGTACCAGACAATACACTAGTGGACGTACATGTTGAGAGGCAGATATAAATCCTCTCCTAGTTCCTCTCCTAGGTAGATATACAATTTTCGACAAACATCTATTAGTCATATACATTCGTGAGGGTTTTAAGCATGTATATATGAGGGGTATCTCTCCCACTAGACTATTTTTTTGATGTTACAACTTAGAAAATACTAGGTACCAGTGTATAGACTATCAATCATTATTGCGTATAATCTTATGTTTATATCAAATTTCTGGGTTAGTATATAATTGACTTTTAGGTGGGTATCTTAAGTCGGTACCAATTAAGTATCAAATTCGATTCGTCAACAATAATATTGTATCTCATTCACAGCTCCAATCAGATCATCAGTCTTAGGTAGCGAATCAATCTACACACGTTACACTATCAACACTTCATAAATGTAAAAAGGGAGACATCGAGCATGCGCAACCTGAAACTTATTTGGCTTATCAATAAGAGGGATGATGAAGTATTCAACTATCAATAAAGTAAAGCCTTAAGCACATGTAAAGTGTAACATCACATCAAAGTAGGGGCAACAAATGTATCCTCATCACTGAGAACGAATAGAACATCATTTTCTTTTCAACTGCACACTTTCTGGACTTTTCCAGAAATATCTAGGCCCATTCAAAACCATTATTAAAGACCCATTGATTGTGAACTCTATTAAAACGTCCTCTTTTAAATTACTCGTCAAATAATTAAAACATTGTAGGGTCCATCTAATTAAATTAATAGATATAAAAAGAGTCAAAGAGATAGAGTTTACACTTTACAGGATTCTGATCCCATCAAATACGAGTCATTACTTATCAATCACTCCCCAAATAAGCAAGGGCAACACTAACTCGCTCAAAAAAAATCATTCACTAATCAATAATAAAAAGAAAAATTCCAATCAAGAATTAGTATATGGGTAGTATATTGGAAAGATGGTGATGACCAAACAATTAATTACACAAATTCAATCCACGAATTTAATTTGTTTTGTCCTAAAGTCTCCAACTTGCCATTTTACTAATTCTTTGATTGGTTGTTTTTTCTAGTGATTGAATCATGAATGATTATTTCAAATAAGATAGCATTCCTCTTAAACAAATATCAAATGGGGTATGAGCAATTTGCACCACATAGCCTTTAAAATGAAGATCCACACATACTTTTATTGCATCATCAAAACACCACATTATTACAAAAACACAAGAATACAACCTAGTGGAGACACCCATAACTTGAAAGGCCCAAACCAACTAACAAACAAGATAAAATACGACAAACTCAAAATCAACCACCACACCTAAAGCAGCAGGGTCTCACATCACCCGCGTAAAGGTGTGAAACCAAACCAACCACAGACCGCCACGTCGACAAGCCTTTATTTCTTACTACTAATTTTCCTTAATTTTTAATATTTTTTAAATAGCGAGAACCAAACCGGGTACGGATTTCCCGACCCGATCGGAGACGCTACTCTCCCAAACACACGGGAAGCTGCCGGAGCGGTTCTCCGCCGGGACAATCTCCGGCGACCCGGATTTGGAGAAGCGAGTAACAGTGAGGGCAGTGTTGAAATACTCCCTAACCTGGGTAATTATCCCATCCGAGACAGTCCACGCGTGAACCCACGAAATGGCGCGTGAGGTGTCGCAGCCTTCGACTATGACGGTGGATCCGAACGACGCGAGCGACTGCGGAACGAATCGGAAGGCGGTGGTGTCGGTGTCGGAGGAGGAGGAGGAGGAGTCCTCGCCGGTGAGCATGCGCATCAAAAACTGGTGAGAGGGTGGGCCGTGAAACCACCACTCGAGATCTGGAGCAACGGTGTTGACGACAGTGTCGGAGTCTCGAGCGTTCAAGGCGTCATAGAGGGTGAGAACCAGCCTCTGGTTGCTGGAATCGGAGGAGGAATCTTGAGGGTTAGCCAGTTCGAGAAAGAGGTTTTTGGTTATGAAGAGAAAATGGTGGTGATTTCTTCTTCGAGTTTGGTAATTGGTTGAGGCTTGTTTAGGGGTTTTTATAGCGTGGTTGGATGGTGTTGGTTTTGATCTGGTGCGGGTGAGACTACGTGAGCGCTGTTTTGGGTGATGACGTGGCATTCGATGAAGATGGAATTGGAATTCGGATACGGCATTAAAAGCGTTTTAATCACCAGTGATGAAAAAGCTGGAGAGAAGGAAGAGATAAGTCAAGCCAACCTTTGTGACTTTTGAGTGAGGAGTGGAGTTTAGCGTGACATGAGAAGAAAAGTCGTGACTATTAAATGAGATTAGCGTGTGTTTAGTGCTAAACAAACGGGCTCGTTTCTTTCTAGTTAAGGAAAAAAAAGTTTGATTTTACTTTTGAATAAAAAATTTATTTTATTTTAAGTAATTTTATTTTATGAAAAAAGTATAATTACACAGCAATTGACGGTGTGAATTTTTGTTTACAAAGTAATCAAGTTAGAATTCATTGATTTTTCATGTTATTATTAATTAATATTTAAAATGGAAAAATTAAGAGAATGACTGAATACATACAACTCTTTATATTATTGGTGCATATAAATTAAGTCATTTTCCAAGGTAAAATTAATTCGTTTTGTTTGTATTTTTTACTTTAAAAAGTCATTTTAATATGTTTAGATTTATAAAATCATAAAAGTATACCCAAAAAAATATTGCAATGTAACCTAAAAATGATAAAATCAGAAAAGTACTTTTCCATATAGAATTACAATAAAGTACATTAAAAAACATTTTTCTATAATAGTCTAGCCGCCTATATAATAAATGTCCAAAAGCCCTTTCTCAAAGTACAAATGTTCCCTTTTATAGGGGGTGCGCAAAACACGAAAGCTAGACCTAAACGGACTATTGAGTCTTATACGTTCTGGTCAACAACTCATACAATACTATGCCCGTCACTAGGCGGTCCCTGTCTAGTTCTTACATACTAGCTCATTCACCCGCACTCTAGATGCCACGTCATCCTGGCGGTTAGGTCCAGTAGGCAAGTAACATGGGCAGGACCCCTATTGTGTCTAGGGATCTCGCCTAGTTCACACACTAAGCCTGAAGTATGAAGGCGCAATGTATATTAAAGTCTTCTAATTTGAGTATGAAACTTCATGGGCGAGTCCTCTATTGTAATGAGGGGTCTCGCCTAGTCCACAAGACACTTTGCTCGCAGCATAAGAGCTAAGTGTGTCTTCAAGTCTTCTGGTTTGCGCATGAAACTCCATGGGAAAGGAAATTACCCCATGCTAGGCACGATTTAGTCCATGGGAATGGTGGATCAGTGAATTATTCCATTTTATTAATTATGGATAGGACGAAGTCCCCACTTGGCATGAAATAATGAGGGTCGTCTAAATTTGGTTGCCCAAATATGAATTGCTAATAACAAATTCTTTAAAATAACATGCTCGAACACACTCAGTGCAGTTTGTTTGTTTTTAAAAAAGTTAACACATTATTTTATGAAGAGAAATATGTTGACTTTTTAAAAATAAATTGATCACATTAATGAGGTTCTTGAATTATGTTATTAAGAGAGTGTATTGCTAACGTTTCTCACCTTGAACTTAATTGGTGATGAAGTGCTTTTATTTTTTGTAGCTAGAATTTGAATTTCTGACCATCAAACTATGCAGCTGTGATTTTCTATGATTTTCAGTTAGTTTCTGACGCTAACTCACTTAGCATAACTTCCTTGCATAGATGAAATTCTCATTAGAAAACATGGTTAAGTTTGCGTTAACGATTTGATGAAGTAGATATTTTTTATTTTTGAACTAAATGTAGATATCTTTACTTGTATAGAAATGCAACTTTTCAATCGCACAATCGTTGAATTTTTTTTATTCAATAACTATTAATGATACGAAAATTAACAAAGACAATGACTTATGAATTTTTCAGATTGGTTAGTGTTTGTACAATTAAGTCAATTGAATCTACGTTCTGTCTGTGTCTTTTCTTTTTAAATGTATTTTTTTTTACAACTATAGCTAGGAAAACTTTTTGGAAAAGTATATGGCAATATCTTTTCTTTTAACTGAATGGATCCATTATGGAGAAGAAACATGCATCCAAACCAATACTTCAGTTTGAGTTAGGGCTGTCCAAAAATCCAGTCCGATCGAAACTTGGACTAACCAAGATCAGAGAAATATTACTAGGAAACCCTGACAGAGCACAAATAAAAAAAATATGATATAAGACTAAAAGTACAAATGTCATAGAATGAGTAAAAGTCGTTGAGTACAATAAATGACCCATTTTATAGTGGCGGAGGCTTGAAACCCTAAGTTGATTGGGGAATTGAGCCTTGTATTTAAGGCCCATTTCCCGATACTAAAATAAACATAAGTTTAAGCCCATCATCAGCGTGGGCGACCATTCTTGAAGTTGATCAGAGTAACACAAGTAAGGGAGTGTTTGAATTGTGTCAACAAAAAACTTGGTTTTCCAAACGATTGAAAGATATACTATCTTTGTTGAAATCGTTTGGTACAACGAAAATATATAACAGGGAAGTAGATGATGCACACCAGCAAATTTATCTTGGTTCACCCCAGAACGATAGGGCTGCTTTTAGTCCTTAGCAACGCCAAGATTTCACTATGCTCAATTATCAAGGACTTCTCCATTCAAGTATTATTGTACATGCCTCTTTAGGCATAATGAGTATTCTTTTACCGCTGCCTCTCCCGGCATAACAAGTATTATTTTCCCACTGTCTCTTCGGGCATAATGAGTATTATTTTTCCACTGCCTCTCCAGGCATTATCGAGCATTCTTTGGCCACTGCCTCTCCAGACATTGTTGAGTATTCTTTTGCCCTTGCCTCTCCAGGCACAAGTATTCGAATGACTCCTCCTTACTAAGTATTATCAGGACTCCTCCTTTACAACAAGTTTAAAGGACTTCTCCTCGAACGATCTTTCTCAAGATCATTTCATCTACAAATAGTCTTTTCTAATAAGAGTGATGGTAGATACATTTAAGTTCATGAATCATAAAGTATTTTAGATGAGGTTTGACTCTTAGTGTATACTTTATGTTTTGTTACATGAAAGAGTTACATAGAATTTGAGTCTTAAGAAAATCTACTTTCCATGTTGAAGGAGACGATGTTGATGATCATCTCTTAGTGGTGAGCACTTAGGTTTCTTTTCGTAATTTGAGCATAGAAGCTCAATCTTTGTATGCATAAACACTACTTCTTCAAGTCTTCACTTCTTCCTTTTATACTTCTGAATCTTCTGTGAGTGATGTAACACCCCGATTTTCGGGTGTCACTTTAGTAACTTAAAATTTAAAATAAAGCGGAAAAGCAAGTATTTTTTTTTTGTTTTCTTTTCAAAGTAAAAGATTTTTCAAACTAAAGACTCAACCCAAAATTGCACATCTTAACTAATGTACAATATAGATATACAACCTCGCTGTAATCATAAGTAGCAGAAAGAGATAGAAAGTGAGCCCGAAGGGCATTCAACAAGCCTTGTAAGCCTTACAGGCTAGCCTATTTAAGTAAATATGATTAGTATTTTTTTGGTAAATTGTAAATATGATAAGTATAAATATATTTTACCCTTGATGATGTCTATATATTAGAAATTTATAATAATATCTTGATATTCTATAGTTATTGAGATTTTTATATATTTAAGCAAATTGACTTATATAACGATTCAAAGTTATAAGTCTATTTAACAATAAATATATGACGTATTTAAATATCTTAATATGATATGTGATTTTAAATTGGCTCACCAACACTAAGAAACCAACATAATCTCGTTTAGTTTCATCACTACCTATTAGCTAATAATATTATAAGTCTGATTATTGAAAAGATTATTTTAGTATAATTTAACCCGTTAGGTCATAAGTTTGATAGGTTCTTTACAGATAAATTTGTTAACAAACGTAAAACTCTTGTTGTGAAACGGGCCTTTAAATAGGCTACCAGACCAAGCCAGGCTTTCGGAAGGCCCAGGCCAGGCTCGAAAAAAAGCCTTTGATAGGCCATAGGCCAAGCTCAGGCCTTAAGATTTAAACAGGCTAGGCCTATTTAAGCAAAGTCTACCTAGGCCCAGCCTATTCCCACCCCTACCGAAGGCAAAACGTACAGATCCAGTAATTAGAGTGACAATGTTATAAGTACATGTCCTCAAAAGTGGGAGACTCAGTCCAAAACAGCCTCCTCCAGACTTCTTACGTCCGACTACTCCCTGTGATCCCCGTGACAAAGAACCACACAAAAGTAATGTGTCGGGAACCTACCCTGTCCCAAAATAAAGATGACGAATCAGAGCTATGACAATAACACTCAATGCCACTAGACTCTAAAACACCCATGCCCTACACCATTTTCACCGACCCTCATCTCATCACGCATGAAGTCTGGGTCTTGGTCGAAAGGTTCAGTAGTAGTCATTACGCTCCGGATCCTCCCCGAGCGACGAATCATCTCGAATCAGCTGTTTGACGTCTGGCAGCAGGCCGACCGCCCAAACACAAACATACACACAAAGCCACCGCGCGAGGGTCAACTCACATAATAATGTATATAATACAGACAACAAATAAAGTATAAGGGGATAGATATATAGGTTCAATAAGTCTTATCAAGACATATAATATCATATCCTCAGGTTGCAATAACAACATACATTAATCATCAATTCATCAAATAACATAACGATGTTCACCAACATCAAATCATCAAAACACATAACGATGTTTATCAACATCAAATCATCAAGACACATAACGATGTTTATAAACATCAAATCATCAAGACACATAACGATGTTTACCAACATCAAATCATCAAAATACATAACGATGTTTATCAACATCAAATTATCAAAATCTCAACATATGCAGTTAGGTGATAAGGTTAGTCAAACAATGTATCGTCCTCCCAACGCACAAGTGTCTAACTAAACAAATGGTCCCTGTCGTTTTCCCTAGGGTAAACGTCGATGGACTCTCATGCTTTCATGAAGTCTTACGCTTCAATGAAGTCTTACGCTTTCACGAAGTCTCACGCTTTAGTGAAATCTCACACATTCACGAAGTGTCACGCTTCAGTGAAGTTTCACGCATTCACGAAATCTCACGCTTCAGTGAAGTTTCACGCATTCACGAAGTCTCACGCTTCAGTGAAGTTTCGCGCCTTCATGAAGTATCTCGCTTCAATGAAGTTTCACTCCATCACGAAGTCTCACACTTCAATGAAGTCCCACACCTTCACGAAGTCTCACACTTCAAGACGATAACAAGAAGACGACATCTCCAAAGAAGAAGACTGACTAAAGCAAACAAGAAGTTAACCCAGTCAAGAACGAGGAAGATCAAAGCATCAAAACGCACCCATTTGGGAAACTTCTCCATTCGTGGTTAGATTATCGTACTCTGAAGCGTTTAAAGCTTTGTCTTTCCTTAGTTAACACTATTTAGATTGAATTGACGTGTTTTGACTAAATGTTGTTATATTTGCTCAAAGGTTCGGGTTTGGTATGTTGATAACGTATAAGAGTAGCTTAGATAGGATATAGATACAATATCATAGCATGTTCATTAATCTATGCATATTATAATTGAATCATAGCATTTGCGTACCTGGTGCAAGAAAGGAAGAAGAATTCATGTTCTTGAAGACTTGAATCAATCCTAATAGGTGTGAGAAAAACTGCTCTCTATTCTGATAAGTCTGTAGAATAGGTTAGGTTAACTGTCTAATGGGGAGACAAGTTTATAACCTATCAGTTGAGAGCAGGGGCTTCTCACTGGGCTTAAATAAATAACCCAACCCATCACGGGTTATTCATCAGAAGAGCCCAATAATAATATCCATCAAGTGGTTTAGCGTTAGAATTAATATTAATTTCCAATAATTGATATATTAATAATTCAAGGATTACACATTCTAATTAAATGAATAATGCTAATTCATAAAATATCCAACAATCTCCCACTTGGATAGCATTAGTCAATTAACAGAAATGCAAGAATTATTAAGAGTAGGATATCAATAATGGACGAAACGCAAATCCACCAAAAGCAAGAAAATATAAGCTTTAACACAAGAGAAGATAGTATCCGATAGGGATATGTGTCATGTGTGTTAAGAATATCCGATAGAGATAAAAGACTCATATTTCATAAAAGAATGATGGATGTGGAAAAGCATTATAGAATTTAGATAAACATGCAATTCCAAGGAATGGCCCAAGCATCTTAAAATGCTATGTTTTCAGACTCCCACTGACCTTAAACATCAAAAGACTTAACCATATCAATTTATATGGTTTAGATAGGCTCCAAGAATAAAGTCTTTAATCAGTGGATTAATGTACTCAATTAGAGTCCGAAATTTTAGAATTTCTCTTCTCTCTAGCAAACAAGTGTTTTGAATGCATAGAATTATTGTTTTGAGAGAAAATATATCACAAAGGGCAAGTATAAATCCACATAGGTCTAAGTGATTTTAATAGCCCAAAAAAGTGATTACATGTGGGCTAAACAGAATATGCTCAAAAGAATTTGACATAATTAATTCAAGGTTTTTCTAAACAAGTGTCATAAATCCATGAGAAAAGAGTTTAATAATAACATGGATAAATGAAACTTATTTAGTCAAAGGGTGTCTTGAACTAATAAAGAGTAAAATGTCAATAATGAGCAAACACTTATAACCAATGATCTAATTAAGATTATAAGTACCTTAAAATGTAAGATATCATGCTCGATAGGAGTAGTGATACTGTACACCTAAGACACTTATGTTTTTAACCATAGAGAATGTGAAATGTTGGTCAAGAGAAGCACAATAAATTGCATGCTAAATGTGCTATTACCAACAGAATAGGCCCAAAAAAATGAGACTGAGTACCAAAGTCTCCAAGAGCTTGTCATATGATCATTTAAGCGCGCATAAGAATATATGACAACAGAATAGCTCTAAGAATATACCATATTAACATAGAAATGCACACAAGAGTATATGGTATCAATATATCAACATGTCTCGAGACAAAACAATGTGTGCACACTCCCACTAATCCAATATACCATGGTAAAATTAGAATGTCTCATTAGAGCTAACTAGTATAAAATACTCTAATGATATAGTATTTAATAGTGGGATCATGACTCTGTGGAAAAGAATTATGTGAGTCTGAAACTCACAATCTTTCTCTCTTCAAGACTACATAAATTAGAGAGAAATATATATAATAGTGCAGAGTTTTAAGAGAACTGGTTACATAATAGAATTCACGAAATGGAGCCAATATATAGAATTTATCAACCACAGAGCCTTATAGAATTTCTATTTACATAAGTAACCACATACTCTGCATATAGAATTAGGAGATTATAAGTGCTTATTTGACACATTTTATCATATAATCTCCTTATATATTCACACATAAAATCATTAAAAGATCTTATGAATGAAGCAACCCATAGTTTATAAACAAAAGAGTGATCCATAATATTTTAAACAGAATATGGGATCACTTACAAATATCACTCAAAATTTCAAGTGCTATAATATGAAAACAAGTATACGCACTCGAACATAGAAAATTTATGGATTGTCAATAATAAAAGCGGAAGCATATGAGACCTATAATTGATCACTATTGAGGATTAAAAAAAAAACAGTCTCTAACTCCTAATTTAGAGTTTATATGTGTATCCCAAAGTATTAAAGATAACGTACCATAAATATGGACAAAGATTAAAGGTACAAAATAGAGAATTTAATATTTAAATATTTATCAGCTAATTGGGGAGTTTGTCATATTATCTTAACAAGAATAATTGATTAACAATTGTATAAGACAATCATAGAGAGTTTATTATATTACAATATTCTCAAAGAGACTTAATGGTATCCTCAATATAGGTCTGACGATAAAGTGATATATGACATTATGTTAAACTTAAGTGCAGTGGTTTCTCATATACAATTAACTTGGGCAATTAATTAAGTGAGAGACATTGTATAGTTTCTCCCACTTGATAGAGAAAAATAGTTAAATTAAAAATAAAAACTATATAAGGATATTTTAAGTATTTTAAATAAATATCCAAAACTTTTCTCTATCACACAAAAATCATGTCAAGCAATGTCATGCCGATAGGGTATGTCCATTACTTACATAACAATAGTTTATTCCAATAAAGAGTTTTATGTAGTATAAATTTGCACAGCGATAAGTAATGCAAATTTTAAGAATAATACTTAATAAAAAATAATAATAAATAAATATTTCCCAATTAATGTAACATGTATAATATTATGTCAGAGATATTTTAATACCGATAGGGTATTTGAATTGATTGACACAAGTTTACAACAAATAACACATTATATAAACCACAAATTACACTAATAACAACATACCGATAGGGTAAATTATCATCAATGTAAATACACATAAAATCTCATTTAAACTATTGAAAGAATTTAGATTACATAATTTTCACAAAATTTTGCACAATTGTGCCCACGATAGGTGAGATCACAATCACACAAAATATGACCCTTATAGTCACACAAGAGTTTGTACCAAGCATAGTATATAAAAATGGTCAAGGATTACTAGGCTTTAATTTTAGAATGATCTAAAAGAATTTAGTTCCAAAGAAGAATATACTAGCAAAGAGATTATAACTATAAATAAAATTTCTAGCAAATTAAGGAACTTTTCTTATAATTTTATGGTCTATAAGCCTGAAGTATGGTGATATAAAATTACTATATATTTTCTTTATACAAATAAAAGGATAGAAGAGAATCTTAAATTTCCCAACATGATACATAACAAAATTTAACCATAAGAATGTGATAATAAGTTCATGAATTTGTATTTAATTTTCACCTTAATTAGGCAAGAAATAACAAAATATCACAATGGTTAAATAAATAGATTGGAATTTTAAATTTTATGCCATAAAATCTTGGAGAGATATATAATTGCACAACTCAGTAAATATATATATAAAATAAGAGAGTATATATCTAACAAAATTCTCCACATATTCAACTACATTTGAATCAGTAGATAAAGATTTTATTCAAATTTGCAAAGTTACACCAAAATTGCAGAATAACAAATTTCTGGTATCATTAAAGTGGTACGAAGTAATGTTATCAAAACTTGTGCAAAATCTTTTCCAGATAAATTCCTCAAGATATATTAAAAGAAAAATATATATTTGCACTGAATTTGGGAAGGGAGGAGATAAAGATTTGGTCCCTTTTTTCAATTGGTTTTGGGCACTACCCACACTAACAGAATATGATGAGTGGATAAAAGAGAGGATTCCAAGGATAATGGCTTTTGTAATCACGTTCCACTTTTATCATCAAATATTCAAATCCTTCTTCTCACTAAGAAGAAGGGAACATATCTGGGTTACTTTTAATCCGAATAAAACACTATTTTGATCTCTCAATTTAGGCCACGATGGGTAGAGATTTTGAGTATGTAAGACGCAGGGGTGAGGTGAGTAGAATCCCTCAAGAAATTTCCCAGATCATAGAACACATAGATAGGATTTGATCATAGAACACAGAGATAGGATTTGCATTAGGGTTCTATAAAATCCAAGACGCAAAACACTCAATTCTTACAAATTAAGCAACGAAAGCACAAGAATTTTAAGCATGTTGTTCTCATACCACAGAGGATCGAAACCTCTCAATTAGTTTCGTAAAATAAAAAAGAACGTATTTAGAGGAAAGAACAGCCATAATATGTATCTAATTAGCTCTGATACCAATTGTTGATAACGTATAAGAGTAGCTTAGATAGGATATAGATACAATATCATAGCATGTTCATTAATCTATACATATTATAATTGAATCATAGCATTTGCGTATCTGGTGCAAGAAAGGAAGAAGAATCCATGTTCTTAAAGACTTGAATCAATCCTAATAGGTGTGAGAAAAACTGCTCTCTATTCTGATAAGTCTGTAGAATAGGTTAGGTTAACTGTTTAATGGGGAGACAAGTTTAAATAAATAACCTAACCCATCACGGGTTATTCATCAGAAGAGCCCAATAATAATATCCATCAAGTGGTTTAGTGTTAGAATTAATATTAATTTCCAATAATTGATATATTAATAATTCAAGGATTACACATTCTAATTAAATGAATAATGCTAATTCATAAAATATCCAACAAGGAAGCGAGTGAAGGAACCAACGTGCATCACATTTTAATTCATAAAATATTCATTAAAATGTTGTTATATTTGCTCAAAGGTTCGGGTTTGGTAACCTTGGGAGCAATCAAGGAAGCAAGTGAAGGAACCCCACTGTGTGAAGCTGGATAACTTAGAGGTCAGGGCAACTTACTTTGCTAGATAATGACTTAGGCGTCGATAACTTCGACTTGCTTATTGTTTATGCTTATGATTGATTAAGTTGATCTGAAAAATGTTTTCTGAGTCTTCCGCCGTTGTTAATCAATAGAGACGTGTGTCTCCGTTTTCTAGGGCTTCGGCCGACATTGGTGTTGCTGATTGATTACTGTTATGATTGTTGATGATTGATTCACATGCTATACGTGCTAAGTGGTTAATCATAGGATGTGTTGATATATGTGCCCATGTTTTTCTGGATTGTACTAACTATGTTGTGCAATTATACATATATTTGTTGAACGTCAGAGTGTGGGGAAACGGGAAGTTATGCCATACTAGTGACGAGATTTTGAGAGAATGTAATCTGTCATCTAGCAGGTAGCATAGGTCTGATCTTCTATCCGTTTGTGTAGAGGTATGGAAATGTGATAGTGACACCACAATACCTTTTTCTTCAACATTGCATTGTGTCAGATCTTGGGATTTCATCTTGAAGACTTCTGACAAAGCTTTCTTGGCTTTTTCTTTAACGGAAAGTGTACTTGATTTTGACTTTGTAGCTTGTATTGGGTGTGAGCTTGATTCCTTAGATGATCTTCTGCTTCTTTCATCTCCACCTTTTTCAGACGATCTTTCTTTCATCATTCTTTAGTTCTTCAGACGACGATGATTCATGCTTCAAGCATTCGGCTCTCTTTCAGATGATTTGACTGTGAAGCTTGTTCTTCTTTCTTTCCTTCTGAAGCTACAGACTTCACTTCATGATAGACGTTGATTGCTTTAGACGTTCTTCTTTCATCGTTCTTTTAATCTCTGCAGACGATGCTTCTTTGCTTCAGTCGTTTTGCTCTTTAGATGATCTATCAGTTCAACACACCTTCATTTCTTTCTTCATTTGATCATTCCATAGTTGAGACTTTCAGCTTTGACTAAGTTCTTCTTCTTCTTCTTTAGAAATTGACTGTCTCGTGTTGCCTGATTTGGAGTAGATGTTTGTAGGCTTAGACAATAAGCTTTGTTTCATTTCTTCATTCCTTGTGTGAGAGAGAAAGAGAAAACTCTTGATGACTTGTTTCCTTGGTCAGCGTGCTTTAATTTGTAGAGTATCACGTGATGCATAGCATTTGACTTTCTCCTCAAGAATGTAAGAGATATTTCCATTTGAATGTGGCATTCTTTTTTCTAGACATTTCTTCCTTTGATCATAATTGAGATAGACGATGTAGTAGACGTTGAATACAGTCTTCTCAGATGATCCAATAGCTTGACTTGATCTTTCACATGGTAGTCCTCAAGCTTGATTCTTGCTGTGTAGAAGCTTGATGCTTGTGCTTTTCTTCGCATGAAAACGATCTTGATAATTTGACTATTCTTGTCTCTTGATCTTCTTCAACTTGAGTGTACTAGGAGATTTGACATTTCCTTTACTAATGTTGTTGCGTTGTAGCTC
Organism: Lotus japonicus; assembly: GCF_012489685.1. Taxonomy (NCBI): domain Eukaryota; kingdom Viridiplantae; phylum Streptophyta; class Magnoliopsida; order Fabales; family Fabaceae; genus Lotus; species Lotus japonicus. Next base: position 15,846,808 of record NC_080046.1, read on the forward strand.
TGATCATCCTTAATTAGCTTATCCATGATGTGTGTTAAAGCTCTGATAATTCTTTTTCTTCTTTTTCTGTTCAGACTATTGAGTAGATAGGACGTTCCTTTGCTTGTACAGTCTGCCTTGATGCTTTGATTCTTCCTTTGACCTTCTTGCATAGACGATGATGCATGTTTGACTTCTTTAACTTGTTTCGTCTTCCTTTGATGTTGTGCTCTTGCTCGTTCTTGACTGGGTTAACTTCTTGTATATCCTTGTATGCTTTAGTCAGTTTTCTTCTTTAGAGATGTCGGCTTCTTGTTATCGTCTTGTATTACTTCTTTTGGACGAATCAGCGTGAAAAGTGTAAGTGATTTTCTAAAATGCAACTCACATGAAATATTTAATCAGTTCACTTACACTCTTAAAAATTTTTATCATTTAAAACATGATAGACGATATGTTCTATCCAAGAACATATAGATGAGGTACGGTACCCATAGTGAAAGGATCGTGATGTGAGAATCTAGAGAGAGTTTAGAGCGTAACTGCTTAGAGAGAGAAAGTAACTGAATTTCAAGCTTTTATTTCTCAAATGAGCTAAGAGTCACTTACAATTGGTAACCGTCCCCTATTTATATATTCGAGGGTTGGGCTTGACGCCCCTAATTTCTCTTAATGGGCCAGTCGGGCCTCCCGGGAGAAGGCCCGATTCCCTGGCTTGCACGCCGCCCCGGGCTGGCGCGCCTAGGCGAGGGACCCTAGGGTCTCGCCCAGTCCACAAGTCCACAAGACACCGAGTTCGAAGCATGAGAGCTAAGTGTGTCTTTTAAGAAGAAACCAGAGGCGACGATTATGAGAAAACTAACTAGTGCTAAAGCCTAGTGACTCAAAACAATCGCCAACATGGCTTGACAACTAAAGCCTAAGACTGATTTTTTCAATTTCCCCAGCAAGTTCCTTCGATCCTATGAGTCCACAAGTGGGCCCGTGGCGACAGTGCTTGGCTCCCTCGCCCTGCTTCAGCAGTGATCGCCATGGACCATGATGGATTGACGCGTGTAAGCCACATGCAATGTACTGAAATAGTACAAAGGTCAACGAATCTGTAGAATCTCAACCGCTACCTCTGATATGTCCCTTCAAATCATAATAAAGCCTATCAATTTGAATTCAAACCAATGAGCTTCAGCCGTTGTAACTTCTCATTTAATGTGTCGTTCCCGTCCCCCAACATCCACGTCACGCTCCCCTGAGTAATCATTTCATCTTGCCACGATGGGACACGATTTCCCAACCGCTATTCACCCTAACTCTTAAATTCCCCCTTGCCCTATCATTCACCACTTATTGCCAACTGCCCTCATACTTGCTCTTGGCTCTCGTACCGGCTTCCTTCAACAACTTCTGCAAACCCCGGCCCTTCTTGCTCCCCTTCACACAGCCTTCTTCCGGTTAGTTCTCCGTCCCCTCTCTCTTCATTTTTTTTATGATGCCCTCAACATGAGCCCTTCCCTCTATGGAGGAAATCAAAGCTCATCGCTTGGAAACCTTCGCCACTCTTCCTTCCCCTATCCAAGATGCTCCTAACCAAGGAATCCTTAATCAGCCATCAGAGCTTTCCACCAGCGACTCTATTTCCAACCTTGCCCGCAGGGCTGGCGGTCTCTGTAGCACCCTGCTGTTAGAGAACCTCCTTCGCACCACCGGATGCTGGGACCAAGACCGCCCCTGGCAACACCGCGCGTCCAATAACCCCAAGTGCTCCCATTTCTTCTTCGTATACGAGTATTTGTTTCTTGATCTTGGCATTAAACTCCCTTTCTCCCCATTTCTCACCCAAGTGCTGCGTGATGTCAATGTTTCTCCTTGCCAACTTCACCCCCACGCCTGGACCTATCTGAGGTGTTTCGAAATTCTCTGCAGTAGTGTCGCAGTAGCGCCTTCCCTTGCCCTCTTTTCCTTTTTCTTTGAAGTGGATTCCAAATCCCTGGGGTCCTACGACTGGGTTGCTCTGGCGCCCCGACCGGGTCGAGAACGGTTTGTTCCATACCAAGTTGGCTCCGAATCCCACTTAGCCCGCCGGTACTTCCGGGTCGTTGTTCACCCCACTTACCCCTCGGCATTCACGCAAAAAGAAGGGAAAGCCCTCTTCCCGTTTAACTGGACCTAATGTCCTAAGTCCATGGCCGGTCCCCCTAAGGCATTTCCCTCTTCCGGAGAAAGTTTTGCCTTTGGGGTCCTATCCCGGCTTCCCCGCCTTAGTTGCGCTGAATTACTCGGCGCTTCCCCAGGCTCCAAATTGTTCCCTCAATTAGGTTTCCCTTCTAAACGTCTCCTTCAAGCCTTCCGCTTAATCTTTTTGTTGCTGACGACTTTTTCCTTTGGCTGACCTGCTGAAGGCCTTCACCTCTGGGAACGTTAAGGCGCCCTCCTCGGCCCAGGTTGGAGGAAAAAGCCAAAGCTCGCCAGTGAGCGCCTGCTCACCCAAGAAGAGCAAACTAGGCGAGCCAAACCCTCAAGCTACTCCTTTGACTGGCGCAGGCGGAGGGCCCGTCGCGCTTGATCTTGTTGTTGCGGATAGCGCTCGCGATCCCTTGGTGTCCGACCATCATGGCGAGACTAGTGCTTCCCGGACTCCAGATGCCCCTCGCCCTGTGACCTCAGTGGAAGGTCAGCAATCACCCTCTTCCATCCACCTACCGTTTTCTTCACCTGTCCAGACAAGGAGATTGCTGTCTTGCGTGAGGAACTAGCGGGAAAGAGTGAGGCACTTGCCGAGGCCCAGTCGGATTTGGCATCCAAGTGTAAACTTTTGGCTGATAACGAGGCCGAAGCCGCCACCCTGGAAGAGAAAATAAGGGAGGAGGTTGCCCATGCGACTGCCAAGGAGCGTGTTCGCAGCTTACTTATCGCCAAAGCTCAAGTCAAGCTCCTCCATCCTACTAACAACCTTGACTCCTTGGGAGCCTTTAAAAGGGTTACTCCCGCTGGGTTGGAGGGTCCGGAAGACCCACCGGAAGTTTCTCATGTTGATCTCGAGGATGCTGTGGAACAAGAGAAAAAGATATGATGTTAATTTATTTTGAATAATTGTAATGCTACTTCTTTTGCTTTGTTTAATCGTTGTATTTTCGACTTTAGTTAATCAATTCAGTTTTATTTCCTATGTCTGTTTTAACGCTTCTCGAAGTTTTCTCTCGCACCCCTTTTAGTTTCTTTGTCTCTGAATTACGTTCGACGACATTGGTGGTGTGCTGGGTTTAACTATGACTTTTGCTCAGTTTTTGAACTGAGCAAAAGTTCACACTATGTTTCCTGTAAGATCAGGTGTGGCCTGACCAGTTTTGCTTGGCGAGGACTTACAGTTTCTCGGGTCCCAATGGCCATATAGGTTGCCCGAGACTTAGCCTAGTTAGGTTTGCTCGCCCATGTTTTAGGGAGGTTGTATGGATAAGAAGCTTATCCGCACACATCGCCGACGAGTGACGGCAAGTTGCGTCGGCTTTTCCGGAGCGATCCCCAAACATCAAGGTTGTGTTAGGATAGCCACCTTCAGGGAATTTTTCCCACCTAGCTCTTGCCGCAATTCAGTGTGATTGAAAGGGCTTGATACAATTTTTGTATTTTCAATCAGACGTTATAGTTAACAAACTCCCAATATGGAGAACAAGAACGTGTATTTGTTTTTACTATTTAGGCGATTTTGCCAACAAACTCCCGATATGGAGAACAAGAACGTGTTTCTTTGTTTTTAATCCAACAGTCTTCATGAGTCGCACTCAGCTGCTCGCCCTCGTGCCAAGCCGGGCTCTTCCTCAATCTTCAACCGTAATAGTACCTCAAGCTTTCCGCATTCCAAGACCGCGACACTCGCCTCTTGGATCTAGGTTCTCTTCTGGCACATCAACCTCGTTGCATCGGTGTCCTGTCGAGGCATTCTTTTTCCCATATCGTTGCACCGCGTTGCAATAGCATTCTCTTGCACTCTTCTGGTCCACAACAACTCTCCCAATACGCCCATCTGGTAACGGATACTTGACCGCCAAATGTGCTGTTGAGATCACAACGCACAAACGGTTCAAGGTATTCCGGCCGATTATCATGTTGTAGGATCTCACCGCTCCCAGGATTAGGTACCGTACCTTCAGCGTCTTAGCGTTCTCAAACTCACATACTATAGTATCAAGGTCGAGGACACCCCTTACCCATACTTGTTCGCCTGCAAACCCCACAAGAGTCCCTGCGTAGGGAGTAAGGTCTCCTTCGTTCAAACCGAACCGATCAAACGCGTTATCGTAAATGATGTCCGCCGAAGTCCCTTGATCCAGAAGCACTCGCTGTACATTGAGCTGGTTGACACGGAGTAGGACCACAATCGGATCGTCTAGGTGCGGCTTTATTCCGCAAAAGTCCACGGGCGAAAATGTAATGTCTAGGTGTGAAAAATCGAAAGGAACCTTCGTGACCGCGTTCACCGCCCTGGCGTATCGCTTTCTTGCTGCACTAGTGACTCCACCGCCGCCAAATCCTCCTGCGATCGTGCTCACATCTTTAATCGTTGAGGCCTTATCGCCCTGAGCTCTAATAGGTCCCCCTACCGCTATCAGATGCTCAACCGCGCGCTGCAAATCACAACATTCCTCTGTAATGTGGCCCATTGTCGGGTGGTAAGCGCACCATTCTTCCCTATCCTGCTGCTCCAGGTGGCTATTAACGTCACGAATTAACCATCTCCAATCTCTGTGTGCGTCCAACGCCTGAGATGATAGCAGTTCACCTCCCGATTCATTGCGCTGCATTCCACATGCGCGACGCGATGGTGGACCGCACGCGTGTCCCAGCCTTCTTCCACTTCGTCGACGATGTGTCTCCATTAAGCTTCACCATCGAACTAGGTATTCAACCAAAAATCCGAAAACCGAAGATAATTGCACATAAAATCGAACTTCTCTCAACCAAATCACAATCCACGTAGTCCGGGAATTGAAATCTACCGATCTCCACAAACGGCGCCAAATGTTCTATCCAAGAACATAGAGATGAGGTACAGTACCCATAGTGAAAGGATCGTGATGTGAGAATCTAGAGAGAGTTTAGAGCGTAACTGCTTAGAGAGAGAAAGTTACTGAATTTCAAACTTTTATTTCTCAAATGAGCTAATAGTCTCTTACAATTGGTAACCGTCCCCTATTTATAGATTTGAGGGTTGGGCTTGGCGCCCCTAATTTCTCTTAATGGGCCAGTCGGGCCTCCCGAGAGAAGGCCCAATTCCCTGGCTTACACGCCGCCCCGGGCTGGCGCGCCTGGGCGAGGGACCCTAGGGTCTCGCCCAGCCCACGATATGATTTGCGTTTGAACTTAACAATCTCTCTATTTTTCCCCTCTACCCGAAAAGTACTAGGGTGTATCCCTTTTGAACTCAAGTGACGGCACCCACTAGCTAGGATTGAAAGCTTTTAAAGATTATTGTTATATATTAATATTATGAAGGAAGCAAACTTGTCTATCTTTTTTCTACCCATAATACAAATGGTACCACATCCGAAAGGGAGATTCGTGTGCAAATTCTATAGCACAACAACTTTTTTTGTTTAATTAATGACAGTGAGAGTATGATATTACAGGTCAAAGTTTAAACTCCACTGATATTAAGTACTTAACTGCTTAGGAACATAATAATATATATATAAAATCATGGCAGAACTAATTATTTTAAAAGTTCTGAACTTGTTCAACTAAATTAAAGAAAAAAAATATGGACTCACTAGAGCCAGCCATACTTGATCTCCATCTGATATTGAACTACAGCAGAATAACACTACTGAGGGATCATAGTCGAGAATAGCGACACTGGGGCTGCAATATTTTATCAGTGCGCGCGTATTTTGTTGGGTTGTGATGAATGTTTATAGTACACTACAACATTTTCGGCTTTAGGCCACGCTATTCTCTTCAACGAACAGAAAACCGTGGCATAAGTACCGTATATGCCACGGTTCAGTAAATGTGCCCGAATGATGGCCACAAGTGAATGAAACTGTGGCATCTACGTTTGGATCAGCGGTTTAGTAATTGTGGATGAGTAATGGCCACAGCTTTCAAACCGTGGAAACCTTATCCCACTAAAACCGTGGCATAAAAATTTACATCTTAAAGCCCGCCCAACACAAAAAAATCCTTCCGCAAAAATTTTTGTGTATCCACGTTTTGAGTTTTTGCACTCAAAGGTTAATTTTTCTTTAAAAAAAACTGAAAGGTAATATGAAAAGAAAAACCCTTAAATAACATCAAAATTCAAATCCCTAATACTTCTCATCAGAACTTCAGAAAACAAATTGAACCCTAAAGGGAATGGCCAAGTCAAATTTGTTAACTTTCTTCATGATCTCTGCCATCGCTACCATTCTCGTGGCGGCGAGTTTGTTGCCGACGGTGGTCACCAGAGGGGACAGCCTCATGGCGACCGGGTGGGTACCGAGACGGCCACACTGAGGGCTCCATCGCGGAGTCCTGGAAGGTGAAGAGGGTGAGGAGTTCGAGCTGGATTCCGAGATCAACCGGCGCATTTAGCTGATACCAGATACATCAGCTACGGCGGTTTGAAGACCACCATCCCTTGCTCTCGACGCGGCGCTTCCTACTACAATTGCCGACCAGGGGCTCTGGCTAACCCTTACAATCGTGGTTGCAGCGCCATTGCAAGGTGCAAGGGTGGTTAAATTTCTCTTCAATTTCAATTTCAATGTTTTTTTCTTAAATTGGTTTTACGCTTTGTACTCTCCTATGTAAGTGCGACGTAAAGCTCCCTCTGTGCGACTCTTCTCTCCACGCTGAAAAACTATCGTAATGCCGTCTTCTCTGCTGAGGTATGTATTTATGTCTTGTTTCTGCCTTTTTCTCTTTCTGGGTTTTCATAAAAATGATTACTTTACTCTTTTCTTTTCCATGAATGCAGGGATCATGACGAGTGCTACCTCTGGTTGTAATAATACAACAATACAGAGTTCTCTTTCCTGAGAGCTATCAATTTTCGCCCTTCATTTCTGATTGTGTTTTCAAGATGCAAGCCGAAGCACAAAGCTAAGTAAGTAGCACTTACAGATTGACATTGGAAGCTGAAGTCCATTTCATCCTTATGATGCAAATTAGGGATACAGCTTACTTAGTTGAGGAAAAATTGGGAATGCTATTGCCTAGTTATATTTTGGTTTTAATGTTTGTTAAGTGAGCCTTGTAGTCATGCAGATGCAATGTTATGCTTATTCATTAATTCCTTGATATATCTTGCTTATAGTCTTGGTTTTACTGCACAATTGATATCTTGGAATGCAATTCTGCTGTAGCTTAATCACTTCTCTTGTGGGTCATTAAAATCATTGAATAGTTGCTTGCTGTCCTTGGAATCATACTGTTCTAGTTTTCATGTTGGGGTGGGCTATAGGCTTGGAGCTGTTTGTTTCCTTGGATCTTTAGCAGCTGCAAGATTCTTAACGTTTTATCCTATGCTTTCCTTAACTGTTAGCCTATTACGGGTTGATGAGGACTTGTTAATAGTATTAATTTCTTCTATCCTCTCTTTCTTTCAATAAAGGACGTAAGGGAACAAGAGGTAAAGATCGTAGAAAGTTTCTTGTGAATATTTTCTTGTAAAAATCTAGCTAGCAATTCAGAACAATAGACATTTGCTTGTGAATTTTTATTTGTGGCATAAAATGTGATACCAACTTCACCATCTATAGTTTTCTCTACTTCAATGATTTTTTTCTTTACTAGAAGTTCATCAAGTCCTCCTATTTTGTGTTTTCAGGTTGTCATCAAATGTGAAGAAGGAACCCAAATGAATCTGTTAAGATTTAGGTAATTCTCAACTAAGCCGAACTGGTTTGGTAACAACTTTTTTATCTTCTGATTGAAGGTTATAGCCTGATAATTGAAAATGAGCTTGACATGTATATAGTTTAGCTATGGCACTGGATAACTTGTGCAGACAAGTACTCTATTTTGAACTTTTAGTACTAATTGTTAATATTCTCTTGATAACTTTAGATCATGTTGAAATTTTTTTTGTCCATTTTTTACATGGCAGACTATACTGGTTTGTTGCAATTGAAGCTGGAATGGCTATAAACATTTTCTATTGTCTCAAGATTTTGAAGTCTCCGCATATCCACTTTTCCTGGCTTCGGATTTGGACATAAAGAAAGGGCACATACTTATCCATTTGTTTTTGCAATTTTAACCCGTGGTCAGAATTTTATCCTCTTTTCTATGCTATTTTATTGAGTAACCCCAGATGCTTGCTGCTATGGCTTGTCATAGGCTGAGATGTGATGTAAGTAGGCTAAATAAAAACTAGACTCTCTTCACTTTACCTTCTTCCTGAACATTTGAAGTCTTTCATAACATCCTTTATTTGAGTTCGTGGGTTTCTTTTGATTGTTGTTTGGTACCTCTGTTTTTGTTTTCTTTTCATTCAATGTTTTGGGTTGCCAATAATACTTTTAGAGGACAATTGGATCTACATGCTAGGTAATATGCAGTTAAGTCAATTTATAGAAATTTCTTATCATGTTAGCACATCTATATCATTGCATTAGGCTTAAAATTTCCATGTTAGATTACAACCGCAGGTGAAAAAAAAGTAGCTTAAAAGGTCCTAAAAAGCATTTGTGGTCTAATTTTTTTTGAAGAAACCACTTAATGGCAACGGTTAAAAAACTATGGCGTAAAAGGAATTAATAAAAATGGCAAAAAGTAACCGTGGCCAAACTTCTCAATAAACTGTAGTTGAAATTTCTATAGCCACGGTTTCCTAAATGCGGTATTACATAAACCGTGGCATTAAGCTTTTGAGCGAACCGTGGCTTTAAAAACACAAAACCGTGGCACTTGAGCTTGGCCACGGCCACATACACTGCGACACAAAAACCGTGGCCAAACCGCGGCGTAAGCTTTCAACCACAGTTTTTTAACATGATGCCGCGGTTTTCTGTCTGCGGCAGAAAGCCAAAAATGTTGTAGTGGTATGTCCTAAATAAGAGCTACCCCAGATAGAGCTCTCACCTCTCCCATACCAAATTTACATTGTTGATTTGCGAAAAAGATATGTGAACCACTCATTCTTGCGAGACATGCGTGCACATGTAGTTTGTAATGATTTTAAACCGTTATAAATTGTAGAATTTATAAAGAAATTAGTTCTGGGGTTTGTGGTGCAGGGTTATAAAGAATAATGTTGTGTGAACGTATCTATTTCACCTTCATCTTAATAAGTAAGTATGAACATAAATGAGAGAAATAAGTTATATAATGTATGATGTGACAGAATGTATAAAGAGAAATAAAAAAACATGTGTTGAAATGATATGGGAGAGAAAACGAAGTGTGGATAAATCATTACTCAATTATAAAATCATAACAGATGGTAGGGGTGTACAAGAGACGGGTTGGGACGGGTTTTGGTTAACCCTAACCCGGCCCTAAATATTGATCGGGTCAATTCATATACCCTAACCCGTCCCTAGACCCGAAGCAACCCGACATTATGCGGGTCCAATTTAGGACGGGTCTCTGTAGGACGGGACCGGGTTGGCCCGAGGGACAATAAGTTTTTCGGAACAAGTTAATTTCCGACTCACGCGTGGAATCAGTGTAAGTGTGACAGGAGTTTGATATTTGAGAAAGATTAATGAAGAAGAAAGTTCAGGAATTGCTCGAGGAATGTGGCGTTGTTTCTTTCGGAGCTAGTGCGAGTCGTCTGCACACCTGCCTTATGGCGAGCATGTCCAGAATAGGCTAATTTCGCTTTTAAAGCAATGTTTAGGCGATATTTCGAATTCTTGGAAAATTTAAAGATTCTCTTTATTTTTCCTTCGACCAGCATTTCATTTCGGAACTCTGGACTGTACGCACGATAGTATTTACTTTTCGGATGTCCGCCGACGCTAATTTCTTTTCTTCGAAACCTCAGTTTTGAGCGAAGGATGAAGAATTTTTCTATTCGGGACTTCTAACGAAGATTCCGTCCGTGTTGCCAAACTTGTTTCGACATTTCCAATCTTTCTTCTGTTGGAAGTTTTGTCGTCTGAGCATCACAGCAAAAAGTAGTTTTTCGGGACAGACTAACTTACACCGCTTTTGGCGTTTTGGATATCGTTTTTCCTAAATCTTAGATATTTGTTTTGAGTTCTGGAATTCTGACGCCAGAATCTCTCTTAGAATTCCACGGTGATCGTGCTGCAAAAATCGGAATCGCGAAATTTTCATTTTCCCGCGATTTCGCCTGCCTATAAATAGCTCAAAAAGCAAAAATTCCTTCATTTTCTTCCTATTGTGGCTGAATTTCGTGGAGAGCAAGGGGGGAGGAGATTTTCGCGAAAACTTGACCAATCTTCGCGCAGTTCGTCCCTACTTCTAGGTATCGAGGTAACTAACACGATTCCTACCTCTGATTGTTGTTTCTGTTGCGTTTCTAAAGTCGTTTCTGTGCTCACAGTTTTGAGCTTTTTCTAAAATTGTTCGATTTCTTCGATTTCTTGGTTGGGTTATGTTCCTTACGTTCCCCTGAGTCTAAAACCTCTGTCAGTAAACGCTGATTGTGATCCAGTTGTCCAGGATCTGAAAAACTGTTTCAAAACCCTTTTTGTCTCACATTTCGAAACTTTATTGTCGAAAAGACTTAATCTGACTTCGTGCCTTTAGGATTTGTTGTCACGGATGTCATGAGGATCATTGCTGTCAAATTTGTTTTCAGAACTGATAACTTTGAAGTTTTGAGCCTTTATTTTGGACCAAAATGCCCCTGGATAGTTGTATTTCGGCCCGATTGTCCGAAAATTGTTCCGACAGTTTCTTTGCCTTAGTTTTACCCTAAAACTACCTTGTGAATTGATTTGATCGAAGAAAAAGAGCCGAAGCCCTTTTCTCCTTATGGCCGTGGGCTATTTCCTAAGGGGGGGAGAGTTTTTCGTTTTCGAAAACTTGTCCTTTCGTACCCGATTGTCGTATTCTGAAGCTTTAATGCTTTGTCTATCGTTTATGTATTTTTTGCGATCGATCTAATCGATTTTGTTTGGTTTCTGCTTTGTTTTCCTCCGAGGTTCAGTTGAAGGAACTTTGGAATACTCAGAGCAATTGTTTGAGGAGAACTTTGTTTGCGAAGCTGGAACAGCTCGAGGTTAGGGCAACTTGCTATATTTAGCTATGATTGCATGATAGGCGTCGATAAATTCGACTTATGCTTTATCTGATGTTGTTTATGATGATGATTTATTGTTATGATTGTTTTCATAACTTATGATATTGATGATGTGTTGAATTGAGCGTTTTGACGCAACTTCGGAGTGGAGGTTCATTGACCTGGTGATCTTTGACATTTCGGGTTGGATGAACAACCCTAGGCAAGTCCGAATGTGGGGTTTGAGACTTAGCCATTTGTTGGGATTCGTTGGAATTCCTAGACTTTCCCCGGGAAATGTATTTTGGGTGGTTGATTTTTTGGAAACTTAGAATGATAGAGCTTTCGAAAAATAAAGACTTGGGAAACTTAGACTTTGAGAAATAAACTCATAATTTGACTAATTTGAATTGAAATCATTTTTATTAACGTTTAAGCATAGGAGAACTGAAGGGGAAAAATATTTACGAAAGGCGGGGAAAAGTCGACCTTTGTTGTGGGTTTGGAGAGTTATCGGAATTGGGAAAGCCACTAAGGTGAGCTATGGTGATGATTGAAAGTCACCGAGTACGTTAGTACTCTTGGGGAGTGTTGTGGAGCCGTGTTGTATTGACCGACACTAACTCTTGGGTTGTTTTGAGTTTGGGTCGGAGCAGTTTTTGACCATCGAGATTTGATGAGTCAGATGACTCAAGAAGTCATCAAGGGTGATCGCACTCCTTTCATAATTAATTGTCTTTTGTCGCCGAATCGACATATACCTTCGGGTACAGTATATCTATATACCTTCGGGTACAGTATATCTATATACCTTCGGGTACAGTATATACCTTCGGGTACAGTATATCTATATACCTTCGGGTACAGTATATCTATATACCTTCGGGTACAGTATATACCTTCGGGTACAGTATATCTATATACCTTCGGGTACAGTATATACCTTCGGGTACAGTATATCTATATACCTTCGGGTACAGTATATCTATATACCTTCGGGTACAGTATATCTATATACCTTCGGGTACAGTATATACCTTCGGGTACAGTATATCTATATACCTTCGGGTACAGTATATCTATATACCTTCGGGTACAGTATATCTATATACCTTCGGGTACAGTATATCTATATACCTTCGGGTACAGTATATACCTTCGGGTACAGTATATCTATATACCTTCGGGTACAGTATATACCTTCGGGTACAGCATGCCTTCGGGTAACTCGGGCATTCGTTGGAGGGAAAAGTCAACCCGCAGGGTTAGGACTGATCCGACTATGTCAAGGTTGTAAGTGACACCCGAGGGTTATGGTCGGCACAATGCTAGTGCTAGGACCGACTCGATCGTGCCCAACCTATTTCTTTCGGAACCTTCTTAATTGACGTTGCATTGACATATCATGCACTCTAACTATATCTGTTGAGATATTGATGATTTGATGTTGATAAACATCGTTATGTGTTTTGATGATTGAATTGTATTAGGGAGTTGATACAATACACAACTTATATGTATATATACAACATATATATATACCCCCTTTATCGCATGTTGATTGTATATCTATTGTATTCTGTAAGTTGACCTTAGCACCTTGGCTTTGTTTGTATGTTTGTGTTTGGGCGGTCGGCCTGCTGCCAGGCGTCTGTCAGCCGGTTCGTGATGATTCGTTGTGCGGGAAAGACCCGGAGCGAAATGTCTATTACTGAAGCTTTCGACGAGGACCCGGACTTCATGGCTGATCGAGGGAGAGTCGATAATAGTAGTGTGGGTTATGGGTGGTTAGAGTCTTTTGAGTTGGTTGTCACTGTCATAGCTCTGATTCGTCTTACTTTTGGGACCGGGTAGGTTCCCGATATATGGCTTTTTGTGTGGTTCTCTTGCTGAGGATCACAGAGAGTCTGTCGGACTATAGGGGTCTTGGGTTGAGGCCATTTTGAGGCCGACTTTCTCTTGGATAGTGGTATATTTGATGCTTTTGCGTACAGTTCTGGTTTGTATATATTCGCCTACGGGCACGCTACCTTGGAGTCACTGCGTGTGCGCGTGACGGGATAGTGCAGCAGAGGCTGTACCTTTGTATATGTTGTATATCGGTTAGTTTAGTTGTTGGGCTTTGTCTTTATTTCTTTATTGCTTTTATTAAAAGGAAACAATCAAAAAAAAAATTACCTGTTTTCCGCGTAAAGTTTATTTTTGGTTATTAAAGTGACACCTGGAAATCGGGGTGTTACAAATTGTAAAATTTAAAGATAATAACATACTAAAAGAGTTATAAGTTGGAACTATTTTTTAGAAGAAATAACTTGAAAGAATCCAATTCTTTCATAATCTATTGCACTTGAGAGATTTACATTTTGTTTGATCATTTCTTCATTTGTCTCACATATGCATAATACACACACATGATTTTCTTTTGTTAGAGCATGCAAGTGTCAATAGTTTGACCAACGTTTATTTAATTCATAAGGTAAATGTTAAACATTTTAATTTCATCTACATGGTAAGATAAATTTGAGCACCATGTATCACATTTTAATCATTATAACAAATTAAAATTTTATAAAATATATATGTGGGATGGGCCGGGTGACTCGAGTGTCAACCCGACCCTACCCGAAGTCGGGTAACTCAAAGATCAACCCGAACGTGGTCTCTTTTAATAATCGGACCAGGTTCAACCCGACCCTAAAGGCTTGGGCCGGGACGGATTGGCGGGTAGGGCAGAGTCTTGTACACCCCTAACAGATGGTACATGTCACAGGTGTCGCGGTATTTCAATGTGCATGAATTAGTGTTGTTTCGCTCATGGATTGCTCTATCTCTATGAGTCATACCGTCAGCATACTAAACACTTTTAAAATATAATATAAAATCGTTAAGGTGAGGGGTATAAGCCCTCCAAATTATAAAAAATAATAATAATTAAAGTGATCCTTACCTAATAATTTAAGTTTTTAGATAATTAATTATTTAAGAATCAGGAATAGAATGAAGATAATCCTATTCTTTTGAGAGATTCCCTAGCTCTTAATTTTAAAAGTTTATGATTACCCTTTTAGTTTTAATATGTTTATAAGTGGTTTCGCTGTTTATAGTTTACGGATTGTATAACATAATTAATTGTTCATGCAAGTAAACTCTTTGGCCAAATTAAAGTGACAATTAACCAGCTTAGTTGTTCTCAAAAGCTCAAATAACTCCAATCAGATTAGGTTGCAAGGAGTTTCATTTTCATCCCTATCGATCGTCTTCAATTAGTGGAACTCTGCAATAACTCTGCATAGTGCATAATAATGAATCACATCACACTATTATTGGTAAAAACAAAACAAATAAATGAAGGAGAGGGAGGGAGAAAGGCTTGATTCATGAAGCCTTGTATTGTGATGTGTGCTGCTAACACAATGACTCAAGTCGATCACAGAGTCGACCAAGAGACAGTAATAGTGGTAGGACACGCGTTCTGATTCTCTGACAAAAAGGTTCGCGCCCCGGTAAAGGCATAAACCCCTGCACTTTTCAGGAACAATTGGCTGCGTGGCTAGTGGATTTAGATGACACGTCATGCATAAAGGTATGACACGTGCGCCACTGCAGGCGTTTAGCTCTTTGGATAAAGATTGGATTATTTTTTTTACCCTCGAAACACTCATAGTCATACCTAAATAGATATATGAAGAAAAAATAGATAAATATCAGGGTGGAACCATAATTTTCACGGTGGGATAAAAAAATTAAACAGTGTATTTATATGTACGTCATTTTTGGTGAATTACGTGATTGAAAACATTATAGATTTGGGCTTAGCCCTCCTTGTAAAAAAAAACATTATAGAAAATTTATTGTGGAAACGGATAAAACAAATTAAAATAAAATTTGCTCTATCCGTCATGATTTGGTTGGCCGTAATTTCAATTTTTTGGTTAAGGTGGGTGCATCCCGATACTTACAGCTCCTCCATGTCCAGGACCCTCTCTCTGGCATGAAGGTTTTGCTCCTAGCCGAACCATGGTAGCTAGGCAGTAGAAAATTTTTTTTCTGTTTTGTTTTGCTTTGGTTCTCTTTGTATTAAGCATAAAAAAAATTGTATAAGAAAACATTTACTATGATTTAAAAGAATTTTTTTTCTCACAAACACTAATAGTTTTGGTATCATGAATTACATTTTTCATTACCTTTATACCTTTTTTTATTTATTTTGACATGCAAACAAAGTGTAAACATAATTAAGTGTCTTATGACTTACGAGTAGGGGTGTTCATCAGATATTTGATTGATATGATGAAACTGATGAACTGAACCAAATTAAAACAATTGGATTAGATTTTTTCTATTCAGTTCTAAACGATAAAACCAATGAAGATTCGTTCGTTCACGGTTTGAAAAATTAAGAATTGATAAACCGAATCGATAGAATATATATATATATATATATATATATATATATATGAATATGTATCGTAGAAATATTTTTATGTTAGACTTATTATGTTTGTTAGACTTATTATGCTTTTATATTATATTATTAATTTGTAATGGTACTAATATTAAACACTACTTTAAGTCTTTGTACATTGTTTTTTTTTTTTTGGATAATCAAAGTTGTATTAAGATGAAATACTAGGGGTATTTCAACCCAAGTACAAAGAAAAAATGGAATATACAATGATCAAAGAAAACATAGCACAGTAGCAAAAAATCAGCATACTAAAAAGATCCTATGTCCTCACGCTGCCAGTAGCAACAAGGACAGCAGCAAAGGTAACAGAACCCCATGGCAAAAACACGAAAGAGACAAGGAGACAAGGGGAGGCTATGCATCCATAACAAATAGGAAGCTCCAAAGCTAATTCAGATCAAAGCCCCGCTACCAACACTTCACAGTAAATTAATAAAGTGCATAGGTTGACACTGCCACTCATAGAGGGAACATGCAAATCCCTTAAGTCTACCCTTCATCCAGCTCCAAGACTTAAACTGAATCACATCTAGTAAATTTTCTAGATTAATTGAAGTCCCTCTGAATATATTGGCATTCCTAAGACCCCAAATACTCCAAATAGTGGCCAACCAAACCAACCATGCTCCATGTTTCTGGGATTTCGTCCAGCAGTAGAAAGTATGCTGGTGAAAGTGTGCATTGCCTTCCATTGGGGTCACCGTAGAGAAGCCTAACCAGCTGTAGCAGGCCATCCAAATTCTCCAAGTCACCGAACACGAAAATAAAAGATGAGAAGAAGATTCCTCATGCTGGTTACAAAGAGGGCAAAGACTCTCTTGAGAGGAATGAATCACATGTCTTCTCTTTAGATTATCTTTGGTTTGTATTCTATTAAGAAGGGTTCTCCAAGCAAAGGCAAGAATGTTTGAAGGTGCTGGAATGCCCCACAATTCCTTGAAAGCAGCATCAGTGCAGTTCAGTTCTGGTCCCTGCAGGCAAATATAAGCAGATTTGACTGAGAAATGGCCATCCGGAAATTCGATCCAAACCCATCTATCACTAACATCTGGTCTCAGTATAAAAGACTGCAAAATGGACAGCAATTGATCACATAATTCCAGCTCAAAGTCTCTTAAATTCCTCCGCCATTTTAAGTCCCAAACCCAAGTTCCATGCTCCCAAAAGCCCACCTGACTGATGCAATGTTGCTGCTGGAGAGATAAGGAGAACAATCTTGGAAATTTTTCATTGAGCTTCCAGTCATGTAACCAAGGGTCCATCCAAAACAGAGTTTCGTTACCTGCCCCTACTTTTCTAATAATGTGCTCATCAAACCAATGTCCATTCCCTTCAGGAAAACACATATTCTTTAAATCTTGCCACCAAACCGAAGCTTTTGAAGGATTGAGGCAGTTATATTTAGCTGACAGAACCTTACGCCACAAACTATCCTTGTCCCTAAGGTATCTCCATCGCCACTTAGCCAACAAAGCAAGGTTAAATCTCCTCCAATCCTTAATTCCCAATCCACCTTCTTCTTTTGATCTACAAATTTGATCCCAACTAATCCACGATATCTTATGATTGTCCTCCGAACCACCCCATAAGAACCTTCTCATAATCTGATGACAAGTGTTAATAACCCCAATCGGTGCTTTGTAGAAAGAGAGGAAATAAAGGGGTAAGGAGGATAAGACACTTTTTATCAAGCAAATCCTTCCGCCAAAAGATAGAGTTTTATTCTTCCACAAGGCGAGCCTTTTCTTGACTCTACTAATCACAGGATCCCAGAAAGATAACTTTCGGGGATTTCCCCCCACTCGGAGACCAAGGTATTTGAAAGGGAGAGTAGAAGTCATGCAGTGTAAGACCGATGCAAAATTTCTTAGAGTAAAGTCCTCTACGTTAACACCGATTAGATTACTCTTGAAGAAATTCACTTTCAACCCGGAAGCTAGTTCAAAGCATCTCAAAATGCATTTAAGGGTCACCACATTTTGAGTCGACGCTTCCCCAATGAAGAGGGTGTCGTCTGCGAACTGAACCATAGAGATCTCTACTTCTCTATCCCTTCCCAATCTTACTCCTCTTACGCTCTACCGATCTCTTTAAGAGACCATTGAGACCTTCAGCAACTACCCGAAAAAGGAAGGGTGCCATGGGATCACCTTATGTATTGTTAAGTACATTGTTAAGTACTTAAGTTTTTTATTATGGATTATGGATTTGTGATTAAGCTATGACTGAGTTATTGATTTGCAATTTTTATGTATTGTTAAGCTGTGAATCATATGTGATTGCTATATATTCAAAGTTGTGGAATTGATATTGACAAAAAAAGAAGAAGTTGTAAAACCGATGAACTGAATATATCCAAACTGTTCATCATCGGTTCGGTTCTGTTTATAACTTTTTTCTAACAATCAATCAAAACCGAGCCAATGAATTTTGATTTGATCGATTTTTAGTTTCACCTAAAACTAATCCAAACCGAACCATGACACCCTTTTTTATGAGTGCAAAAACATAATTAATGAAAAAAATATTTTCTATTTCACTTTTTCGTTAGAATACATCAACTACAAAATAACTTACATTTATCTTTTATCTCTCGTGTTACTAATATTTATCATTTCTTAACCAATGAGTTTTTGAGTGTTATATTTAAAATTAATTTTACTTCATTCTACCCAACCAACATTTTTTTAAACTTACTTTTGCTTATGATTTTCAAATCCAGATTCAAGTTTTATACTTCATTTTATCAAACACTATTTTATTGAATGATGATCCAAACAGACTCTACTTGTATAAATCAATTGATATAGCTGATATTTTTCTAATGCAAAAGGAATATTTAATTAGTTTGAGTAATAAGAGATACTAACCAACCTATAAGTTTGTCGAAATTGAAAGTGAAAATAAATTAAAATTCAACAGTTGTTTGTGTTCTCAAAAAAATGTAGAAAATAACACATGATAATTGATAAGGATTATAAATAATGATATTATTTATATGTATAAATTTACTAAAATCTCAATTCATACACTGAAGTTGTATTTAGCCCAATGGTAAGGCCGTGTATAAACATTTTGTGACCTAAGACGGAAATGTTAAAATGACTTTCTCTTGATAAAAATACTGAATATATTATATACATTATCAATTTTTATGTTAATCTTCTAGCTTTTTTGAATCGTAAAATCATTTATCAGAGTTTTGTAATCAAGCAATTCAAACATTTGCTCTCAATAAATAAATTAGCTAACTCATCCAATATATCTTATAACATTGTTGACCTTAAAATGATTTAAACAATTTTAATTTTGAAAAACCGCTGAATGCAGGGATTGTCAATAAGATTCTTTTTTTTGGTGCTTCGGAAAATATGTCAATAAGATTCTATAGACAATAAATACATTTAAAAAAGAATCTAAAGTTTTAATACAACTCAATAGTTCCATAGAAGAGTTAGTTTCTTTTGTTAACATTTCTTTTAATACTTTCAATTTTGAAAATAAATTAAAATCATCAATGACAGAATATTCATTAAACTTTTAAAATTAAGACTCGAAGTTCTTAATTAAGATCATCAATTGCCATCCCCCGCAAAGTTTTTTTTCTTTTTTTTTTTCTGTTCAATATAGTCAAATTAGTGACAGTTTTGATAGTTTGTAACGCACCAACGAAAAATTGGTAACTTTCTGACTGTTTTTCCTATTGATGATGGTAATAATTTCCGATGAGTCTAACATTAACGTGTTTTTTACCATCGATTTGTTATGTAAATTAACAGTACGTTTTTTAGTGATTAGTAACGGCCAACATTTTTCTGGTAGTGAATTAATCATTACACTACAACAAAACTGGTGTTTAGCGACGGACATTTTGCGGCGGTTACGCAAAAACCGACGCAAAATGTAAACTTGAGGCACTTTTTCAGGCGGTTATGCAAGCCGCCGCCACTAGTTGAGATCGCGTTTTTTCATCTCAGGAAATACCCACCACACCTTCACCTCTCTCAGCATCGTGATTCTTCTCAACATCGTGATTCTTCTCAACATCATGATTCTTCACTCCTCTCTCAGCATCGCGATTCTTCTCAGCATCGTGATTCTTCACCTCTCTTAGCATCGTAATTCTTCACTCCTCTCTCAGCGATGGCGAACACCTCAGAAGCAAAGCTCACGTAAATGGCGTTCCAGATTGAAGCTCAGTCATTGATTGAAGGTAAGAACTTCGTTTCATCTCGCGAATTGATCAGGAATTAGGAATTTTAGGTTTTAGATTTCAGGTTTTTGATTTGGATCTGTTTGTTTTGGTTAGGAATTAGGGATTTTAGGTTTCAGATTTCCACATTCTCATCAAAACTGGTGTTTGTGCTCTTGGTTCTCAGTTCTCACTCAGATTTTCATCTTGGGTTTAAGTTTCTTCTCCTCGTAGCTTTGATTGAAGGTAAGCACCTAGTTCTTGGTTTCAATTTCTTCTCAGTTATGCTTTCACTTCACTTAGTGAATGTGGTTTCGTAACATAGTAGCTTCTAGCGTTGATAGTTCAAGCGTTGATTGCTATTTCTTTGAATTTGTACCTCTGTATGTTTCATCTTTCATCATCCTTTTTCTTATCATTGATTGAGGCTTTGAAATTTGAGTTAACTAAACCAAAGTGCTATATCTGTATGTAATGATTCCTGAAACCTTGGCACCACCATCAATCTGATTTGCATCTTACTCCTTTCATATTACTGATAGCCGCAGTCAAGTTCTTATTAAATTCTTTATAAAAAACAAAGGTGTAGTAACTCACCATGTCTGTTAAGGGAAAAATAATCTGATCAAGCTTGCATGTTCTTCTACTTGCAAGCTACAAGTGGTTTTATGATAGCTAATAAGACGGGGATGCTAGTATAAGTGTATAACTCCAATCTCTAAGCTCTGCTCATAGCCATTTGCTCAGACAGTGTGAGTATCTTCTCTTGTCTATTGCAGAAGATCGAATCTGATGACAAATTTTAGCTCATATATTTTATTAATTCTAAGGTGATTTAATCAGAGACACTCTTTTAATTGACAGGTTTACTTCATGCCCTCTTGAACTTTTACCACTCTCATCACACATCCCTCCCATCCAGGTAATGCTTCTACCATTAGTGAAAGTGCATCCCATGCTTCAGCACATAGTGAGCCCGTAGTTCCTACTATCTCATCCATCCCATCCATCCCATCCATCCCATCCATTAGTGTTGCATCACAAAGCCCCCAAACTGCACACTCATTTGACCAAAATGACAATCTTACGGAAGTTAACAGCCCAATTCCTCAACCTGCGCATAAGAAGAATAAGTCGGAAAGATATTGGACAGTTGATGTTATTGGTATGAAATTTCTGATTTGTATATAGTTATATTCAAGGTTGTTAGACTCGCGAGTTAACTCGCTGACTCGGTAGACTCGCGAGTCTACATAGGAAAAACGAGTCGACTCGCTGCCAGACTCGTTTTCTGGCCTGACTCGGTCTGACTCGGCCTGACTCGGTCTGACTCGGTGACTCGGTCACCGAGTCAAGTTTTTTTTTTTTTTTTTAAGTTAAAAAATCCCAAATTTATTAAAAATCCCTAAAACTAAACCTATTTTCAACCTCTATCGCGTTCCTCTTCCTTCTTTGCTTCAAAAAATCTTGGATGCTCTTATAATTAGATTATATGTTTGTATTTATTCTTCATGTGACAAGGTTACTTAGTAAATTTTCATTTCTGGCAGACTCGAGTCTCGTCGAGTCTACGAGTCGAGTCTACCTACCCAAAACGAGTCTGCTTAGACTCACGAGTCTGACAACCTTGGTTATATTAGTAGAATCTGATATTTGACTTAACTTAAGTCTAGTTTTCTCTATTACTTCTTTGTTAACATTTTTTTGTTTACTCTACATGTAGATGAGGATGGAGTAATTACAGTAGAAAGTTTACAATTAGCTACGTGAGAGGCATGGACTTTGGTGTTTGTCCATCTCAAGTGTTGAAATCTGCTAGCAGCTCTAGTAGCTCGCAATTTGCTGGCATCACATTGGCTGAATGGAATGCCATGAAATCAGAATTGCAGGAGAGCAATGCGAAATTTCAAGCTTTAGAGGAACGAATGAATTCTTTCATGCAACAGTTTGGAGGTCAAGGGCCACCTAACCAGGTATTGAAGCTTTAGATTTCAAGTGTGTTCATCTTGTTTCAATGTTTCCCTAGCTCTTCACTGTTTTCTATTTCTCTTTCACTCTTATCTTTGTGACTGAACACTGGAAAAGTTGATCAATTTATGGTGATAATGCTAATGTGACCTTACTTCTATTTTGTAGAGTTAAGTACAAGTCCAATTTATAAGTAAAAATTTCCAAGATTGTTGTATGTGATGTTTACTTCAGATTGATTCAGACTATAAATTGAACTTGTACTAAGAAAGAGTTGAAGTGATTGAGTATTGTTTATTTGAACTAGTAGTAATCTTTTTCTTTTCTTGGTTTTTACAGGTCAATTTGCCATGACTGAACCCTCCAAGGACATCCTACTTCTATTTTGTCATATTTAGTATTTTGCATTAATCCCCTATCCACACTTATTATGTGATAAACACTTATTTTGTAAGTTGTACTTGATCATATTATACTTCTATTTTGTAAGTTACTTTTTATGAATCCTTTAAATACATTTGGGTGGATGAAAGTGCTAGTACATTTAGCATATTTCCAAGGTGTTTGGAATTGGTTGATTTCTTTGCTACTGTTTATAAATATTATAAGCTTCATTTTATTTAAAGAGATCATTTTATAAAGATTATAAGTTTCATTTTATTTAAAGAGATCATATTATAAAATATTATAAGCTTCATTTTATTTAAAGAGATCATTTTATAAAGATTATAAGTTTCATTTTATTTAGTGATTAAATATATAATTTGACTTTTAAAAAAATTTGAAAAACTATTTTAAAGCTCCCTGTAGCAAAAAAAAAAACTCACTGAAGAACTTTGCGGCGGTTTCTAACCGCCGCAAAACAGAGGCGGAATGAATTACAGGTTTTACGGCGCTTTTAACCGCCGCTATATACTGCAGCGATTATTCCAACGCTTGGATATAAGCGCCGCAGAACGGCCCCCGACGTTCGTAACTGCGGCGCTCGAGGAAACGCCCCAGTATACATTCTGCGGCGGTTAAAACCGCCGCAAAATGCTTCCAAAAGCGCCGCAAAATGGCTTTTTTTTGTAGTGTTACTAGTGTACAAGACAAGAATATTGTGATTACCACCCAATATAATTCATTCATTAGTGAAGTCATTTAGCAGCCCAGAGGAAGGAAAAGTTTATGAATTATGATCCCTAGTGGAAAGTTAGAGGGGGGTATAAGGTGCATCTTAATTCTTACCCTGTTTGGAACAGAGAACCCTCAAAATATGAAAGCCCCTCATTTCTGTCCCAAAGCCATACTTCTTCACTCAATGCTCTTTAATCAAAATTGGTGCTCAAGACTACATTACTGTCACATACATGTTTTTATTGTATTATATCCTGATGAAGAAGTCCATCAACCTTGCTGAAGTGCTTCTAAATGAACTAGGATTATTCCCGTGCGATGCACGGTGTCTCTAATTTGTATGTGTCACAAAATAATTATATGCGAAGGATGTCGATTATGTAATAAACATAGTTAATGTGATTCGAATTGTCAGAACTTAACCATATCAATTAATTATCTTTATATCTCTTTTTTTTTTGTACATCGGAAAGATAAATTGCGCCCTATAGAGATTCATCCCTGGATCTACCATTCTCCAACTCATATGTCTCTCAGCTCTTGCCACTTGTGTTTTCATTCAGGAACCTCTATTTCTATTATAATTCATCTTAAAATACTTTTAAGAAATATTTAAAGTCTATATACAATTTTTTATATATAGTAAATTCTAAAAGTATCTTCTTTTTTAAATATTTTTAAAAGTATCTAAGACTGTTAAAATTTGTTTGTTTTAATTGAGTATCTCTGATAATTATAATTATCATTACTTTCATATTATAATAGAATTTGTTTAGTACACTGTAAGCTGTTGCAGGTTGAAGTCAAGGCTTGAAGGGGGTGGTGTGAAATGATTGCTGGGTCTTAAGATGTGGATTGAAGGTGCTGCTATTCGGTTTTTTTTTAGACCAAAGAGGTGCTGTCATCTGAGCTTGTGTCTAGCCTACCCTGGGTTTTTTTCATGAGTGTGGTATGGATGAATGCAAGGAATTTTTGAGCTGGTGGTGGAGGCCATGTGAAATATTGGTGTTATCTTTTGGAATGTGGTAATTAATTCATGGGATTGGCATAAGCTTTGGTGAGTGCGTGCTGATGGCTGCTTTTGTTGGTGGTTCTGGCTTCTTTTTGGATTGGCAAATGATTGGAGAGTAGCAGGTGGCTAATGGAATACAAATTTGGAAGGGATTAATTTTTGTTTGATGCGGTTGTTGATGTTCTTGTCTGTTTTGCTTTTTGTATTAGTTTGGTTTGCTGCAGGTGGTTTTTTTTTTTCATTTGCTCTCTATAGTATGTGTACTCTTTTTCCTACTCAAAGTTTTTATCCCAAATGAGTTTTTCTTAGAGAGGTTTTAATGAGGCACATTCTATAGATAAAGAGTTGGGGTGTCTTTTGTTTCATAAGAGTGTTGTTCTCACGAAATTTTGCATTATTAATATTCATTTTGTTGTAAAAAAAAAATAGAATTACAATTATTATTGGATTAGATACTACACATTGTTTTCCGAGGCTGAAATTTTGCAGGTTATGTATTTTGAGATAGAAACTAATTTCATTTATAAATATTATTTTAAAAGGAAATATGCATTAACAACATGAAATGATTTTTTTAAAATAAAAAACATGAAATAATTGAAATCACAAATTTGGGTTTCTCACTAAAGTAATGAAAAAAGTCAGGAAATTCAAGAATATGTAACATTAAAGCATCCTTCATCTAACAACCTAATAATTATACACGGAGAAGTAAATCTACAATTTACTAAAATGAGTTAAGAAATTTACAAATAAATTCTATAATTTATTAAAATAAATTGAGCAATTTACACATTGTACCGCCATGGAAAAAATTTGACTTATTTTGAGACGCATGAGTTACTGTTATACTGATTATGTTATAAGGATCTTCAATACATAACACTATATAGATTAAGCAGATGAGTAGAATGATATGGACCAATAGTTCAAGAATGCTAAAGAGGTTATAACACATTGAATAATATCCACATTATCAAATTAGTTAATAAATATGTTCCGGGCAAAGTTCACAAATCCATCATGGCACAAGAATAGATAATCATATTTTGTTTTTTCATTGTTGAGAAGGGGCTTGCATGTTTAGTATCCGGATAGAACCAATCAAAGGAAATAAAGTTTTTTCGTGAAAATACTGGAATAGGAGAAAGAATTCTCAAATCCTTTGCCCTCAGTTCTCATATATAGGTTCCTAAACGCATCATTTTTATCTTGCTCCTTCTATTTCTGAACCTCAGTTCGTAGCACCCCCTAGATAGAATCTAACTAACTAATTAATGGTGGGCTGAGTACGTAGTGATCCTTATAACTGCCGACCGATTCTGATTTCTGATCTGTGGTGTGGGAGAAGACTAAGAGAATAGTTTTGTGTGCTCCTTGTATTCCATAGGCTTGAGCTTGGCCTTCAAAAATTAGGGTGGGGAGTACAATATTTTATCGTTGTAAGAAAAATAAAGTAACTATATCACCAACATTAAAAAGGTGTGGATTAAGTTTAAGATTATTGCTTTGTAAGTTGTGCACCCGCTTAAGATTACAAACAATGATTATGTATCCCTTATTTTTACCTTGAAGCTTGTTGTATGTCTAAACAGTCTCTCCTACTCTTCCTCGTTAAAGTCATGAACCACAAATATAAATAATTAAGGTGTAACATATCCAGAATCATTACATAGTATTTGGTTGAAGGGGAGGCAGAGTAAGGGAGTTTTATTTAAAAACAAAAAACTCATCATGTTTGGTTCAGTTTTGATGAGGGGAGAGGAGAGGAATGGAGGGGGGGGGGAACCCTCATAACTCAAATTTGACTACCCTCCAAAAGTAGGGGAAATGAAGAGGGAATATTTCATTAGACAAAAATACCCTTCTTGAGTTTTAAAATCTTTTAAAAGTAACTAAAGAATTTGTTTTGAAAATCCTCACCTCTCCTTATGAACCAAACATAAATCCCCTCCCCTCTATTGAACCATAGAGACTATTAAGCACACATGAAGAGTGCAAATTCAAGAATAAAAAGAGGTGACTACAATATAAATGGAAGAAACATGGTACAACTAAGTTGCAGAAACATTGAATCCGGATCCTCTCCAGCGGATGCATGTGCAGCAGCGTTTTGATTGGTCCTCAATAAATCATTTAAGTTATCTCCCAATTTCAATTTAATCCAAGCCTTTGAATATAAAAATCAATGGTTAGGATGTGGATGTAGGGGCTGGAGGGAAAAAAGTGCTGGAGAGGATCCAAATTCCAGAAACATTAGGTGGGACATCCTTTTTCCTCAATATTGATTTCACCTTGAAGATTTCCCCCTAGATTTTAAGCTTAACAGGTAAGGGTTTTATGAAAAACACTGAAACAAAATCATAGATTAAAATAAACAACCCAAAGTAATTAATTAATCGTAACAAAAAAACCATTTAGACAAATCATAAAAATAGATGAAATAAGAGTAAAAGGACAAACATTGAAGTCTTTTCTAATCATTCAGTTCTCTAACCTATCTATCTCCTAGAAAAAAGAAACATTTTTAGTGTTTTAAGATTCAGCCATCCTAAAAAAGGTTTGAATTTCACTATCTTTAGCCTTTTTTAAGATTCAGCTCATACGTTTCATTTCAGCTATCACAACGTCTCCGACAAGTGTGCTATCTCAAGCTGCAGTTGAAACAATTGTAAATTCCTTGAAACCTTACATTTCAAGTCTATGCACATCAGAAAACTTGGCAGAATGTGAAGAAGCTGTATTGAAAATAGCAAGATTGTTGAAGGACTCAAAGACTAATCCTCATATTCATTCTTATTTATCAAAGCCAACTATTATAAATGGTTTAGTGGAAATTCTTTCAGCTTCTCGGAATTTATGTGCAACGGCCAGTTCAAACAAAATGTAGGAGGGGACCTGCTAAAGTGTAGAACTGGCCACCTCAAACACATAAATGACATGAATTAGTGATTAAAATGACATGAAAAAAATATGCATGTGCAATCTCTTTTATTTGTCCAAAATTTCGTTATCACGAGCAATCTCTTTTAATAACTAACATGACAAACTAAAATTTCAGATTTCAAATGAGATATACTATCAAACCAAACCAAACCAAACCAAACCAAGTAGGTTAGAGAATATCTTAAATTAAATAGAAACCATCAAGCAGCAAGAATGTGAACTATTCTTCGTCTAAAGTGACTTCAATCTATGACTCACCCCTCAACATTGATGAGAGCCAAGTTATCAATAGTTGCAAATCCTTTGACAAAATTTTTCAGGTTCATCATATCTTCATTATCATTAACAGAAGGATGGCGGATCTTTGTTCCAGGAGCAGCGAGGTTGAAGATATTCCTTATTAAGATCGGTATGCCATATTGCATCACAGGAATGATTGTGTGAGGATGTAAAACATTTGCACCAAAATAAGGCTGCACAACAGGAAGTTTCAAAGTTAATCTCCTTAATTTTTGTGAGCACAAGGGGCGTAGAGGCTTTCCACAGTCCAACTTCCCATTTCCCATGCCTCTTGATAAGACAACGTCTTCAAAATCACAGCCTCACTAACTGCAAAAGATATCACGTACTATTTGTGCTGAATCAATACTTCATGTTAAGAAATTCAAATACACAACAAAAGGAGCAGATGTAGAACTTCATCTTGGTTGTATAAAAAAATTCTCATAATCTACTCACTGTTCAACTAACACATAAACCATATTATCAAACCTATCCAAAATGACATTTAAGCATAATTAAACGAACCAAAACCAGAGGTAATGAGGACAAACCTGTTCTTGGTGAACTCTTGAATTTGCCTTCCAATCCTCTGCCAACTTAAATGAAGCTAAATCAAAACTTTCATTGATGTACAATGTCACCAACTTATCATCACCCATTTAGAAGAAAAATAATCAATAACTTAAGAATCAAACTAATATGCATTTGTATTTTTACAAAACTAGTTCAAATCAAAACACTATCAACATTAATTTACAAAGCGTGTTCAAAATATGCACACTTCAGAAAGGGAAAACTGTATTGGGGAGTAGGATGGATGAGGGGAAGATCAGAAGGCAAGTGATGAATTTATAAGCATTAATTTGGGCATGCGACCAGCTGGTTTTGATAGCTTGAAGTACCTAAAAAGCGTTAACCGTGCAGCTTTAAGGAGGAAATCATGGAAAAGCGATAGAGAAGAACGACGGTTACTGAAACTTCGTAGGTTATAGCACCATCTTTAAGCGAGAATCTATGAAAGGGAGATGCGGGAAGGACGATACAGCTGTGAGAATAGAAGCTTTGGCCCATGGAATAGGCACGGGAGGACGGGTTGTGGATACGACAGTAGATCTTCGCTATTGTGATGAGCGTTTGCTGCGACGCTGGCGGAAAACGGTGAGGTCAGCTAGAGTGATGACGCGGAGGGGGGCAGGTTTTCTGAACTTTTCTTTTAACCTATGGCTAGCTCAAATGTATAGTGGATATCCAACAAAGCCCAAAAACTGATTGGCCCAGAAACATGAAACATGCCCATGAACAGTGCAATTGCACCTTGCATAAGTTAGTAGATTTGAAAAATTCATTTCTAAGAATAAGTATGTGTGAAAACTTCCCCAATGGAGTTCTTGTCTCTAGGCTTCTATGGAAAAGAGAAGAAATTTATGAGACTGGAGTAACCTTCAATAATCTGCCAACTCCAATCGGCCTAAATTTATGAGACTGGAGTTAGATCTATGAAAATTGTACCAAAATAGATTAAAGGATCTGAAGCTGTGCATGTTGAGAATATGCTGCTGATAATAAATCTGAAAAAGAACAGTTGTAATGTCTGCAATCGCAGTTGTTACCATCACAATGATGATCCTAAATACTCACTTTGACATTTACTTAATTAAATAGATAATTTGATCTATAACCAATAACTTAAATCTGCACCTAAAATAAATGGTTGATATTGATGAGTACGAGAGACTTAAAATAGAAAAAACTATGATTTAGCTGATCAATTCACTATAAGTACAAAGGGCTCATCTCAAATAATGTCATATTACATAGCTACATAAGTTGCAAGAAGAAAAAAAAAACCATTCCTCCATTCCTTTGTGGGACTAAGGAGCTTCTCTATGTATAAATGGTGGAGTCGGCGGGTTCATCATTCCATCCTTACCTCTTTCAAGATGCTCTTCTCCTAAAGTACATAGAAGCCTAACTGGACTATAGCATCCCTTTGAGACATTGCTTGAACTTTGAGGACTAGATGCCTTTATCACAGAAGGGAAAGAGTTGTTACCCAGAGGAGAATTTGTGCAAGAGTTAGTTGATACTACTACATCTTCCCTTGCCAAAGGTGAAATTGAAGGTTGTTCACTATCAATTTCTTTCCTGCAGAAATTTTCTTCCACTAGATTATAGTTATTCCCAGTCCTTGCTTCTTGAGCAAGAGAGCACCAGCAACAGCATAGCCAAAGTGTGCAATCAGAAACTGAAGGTTTGCCAAAACAGAAGTCATAGACAGGTAAATTGAACCTCTTTCTCATTCGAATCCTCCAAAACCCGCCATATAATAAACCGAAAAAACAAAGGACAATTCCAACAGCTACTATTGCCTGTCTAACATTGTCGTCATCAATATTAACCGAAGCCAATACAAAAATCCAGAAAGGAGCCATACACAGCAGCATGAAAGTAGCAATGTGAACATACATGTTTCCAAAGCCAAGCCTCTCCATATTCCACCCGAAGACACAGAAAGTGCAGAAAAGTGAGAGATATGATAAGGAAATATCATTCCAAATGTCAAGTACTCCACCACTCCAATTTGGTTTTTTTTCAATAACTCTTTGTTGATCTTTGGATGCAAATGAATATTTTTTCACCTGTGCTTCTTCATCCATCTCACAATCGTAGTCCTTCCCGAGCGGGCTAAGAATGGCGTACAAGCCGGCAATCGCAGGCGCGCCGATTGCGAAAGATACACAAATTCCAACTCCAATGGCAGGTCTCTCAGCCCTTTTATACCCCAAGTTTAGACCACAAAGTGCATATTGAGAAAAACAGTTCAAGTGAAGGAGAATGACCACTACCATCATATGTGCCCATTCATGAGGCTTATGAGTTCCATTCTTGCTATACACATTTCTTAGTCTAGAGATGTCATTTGGTCTCCACCTGAACAGAAGAACAAGATGGTGAAACCTCTTTGGGTGTTGGTACAAACACATAAGTGTAAACAGTGCATTGAGTATTTGGTTATTCACTTCAAACCATGCATTCCTCTGAGACTTACTCGGTAGAACCGCATTCAACATTCCTGTCATGACAAGGAACAGAATTGCACCCGATACAGCAACACAGATGATCCACACAAAAAGCGCCATGTTCATCGGGTTTCTGATCCATTCCAAGCTCATTTTCTTGATTGAACCCCAGTCAAGTTTCCGGGAAAACACGCTACTGAAACGCGATTTTAGGCTATCTGAAAGAGGAGAAGACGCAGATTGTGATATCTGGTCTTTCACAGGCTGTTTGAATTTGGCAGATGCAGAACAAAATTTAACAAACTTCATTTTGTCAAGAAGAGAACTCAAGGAGCTTCTATGAGGATTTTCACTGCAACTCTGAAATGTTTCCCTAGAAGTTGAAAGATTTAATGAAGCAAAATCATTCACTGGAGTCCCATTAGATTCTTCAATTTCATCTTTGAGATTCCCAATCCCAATACCATTATCAACTGAAACCATAATTCTGATATAAGACACCAAGCTTTCACATCAAAATCAGAACAGAATCATCAATGGTATGTGCATAGAACAATTGCTGCCAAGGCAAAATTTCTAATCCATAAGAAAATTCATCCAGTGAATCCATAAGCAAAGAGGACAATTAATCCAATCAAATAAAAATCCAAGACTGGAAATTAATTACTAGAAATATCTCATGGTAAATGAAGAATATTATAAAATAAAAATAAACAACTTCAGAACTAGAATCTTAGTAGCCAAAGTTGGAAATGAAAACCCCAAATCTAAATCTATTAATACAAGAAATTCATCTCACAGAACAGTGACAAACATCAGACCAACACCCAAAAATATGCATAGCAAACAAACCATATGATCCTGAAAAGCAAATTGTTCCCACAAGAATTTTTTTTTCCCAGAATACTAACAATCAAATTTCTAAGGCCAAAAAGCTAGAGAAAAAAGGTAAAGATGCAGAAGATAGTGTAAAGTGAGCTAGACATACCTGTTAGCTGAACAATCATGACGAAAGTGCTTGAATGCAAGTGATTCCCTCACACACAGATACAAAATTGAACCTAAAGGCTAAAGCATCACACACATGCAAAGAGTTGGCAAAACAAGAATGGTTCTTTCGTACTAGTGGTAGGTGTAACAGGTAACGTTAACAACACAGTGACCAACAAATGAGAAATGGATTAAAGGTTTTCTTCTTTAACGTTCAAATATTACTGCTGGTCACCGGTTTTCACCTGCCAGAAAAAGGAAAAAGGAAGAAAAGAATGAAAATATGGAACTTTCATTTTGGCTGTGGAAAATAATACAGACAAATAATAGCAAGCTAATAATGGTCATTAACCATTTGCATTATTTGTACCATTGATGTCTCAACAGCTTAAGCTTTTGATATAAGTGTTTGTTTGACATGGTATCATATCCTCTATGACTTAACAGTCTAAAGTTCGATCCTTACTCCTCTTACTTTCTAATTAAAAAGTAGAATTTAAGCACATGATAGATGAGTATGTGCATTCATTCACATTTCAAACCCAAAGAACTCTTCCGTAAGATGACGTATTAAAATATAATATAAAACTATCGATGTGATCCTTACCCAACAGCTTGAGCTTTTGGGATAAGTGGTTTTTTTTTTACAGAAAATAAATTCTCTCTTATAATGAACAAAGAAGAAGAAGAAAAAAAGTAGAAGCAAGAAAAAGAATGCCACAAAAACTATTCGTTTTATCATGATTGAAAAAGGGACCAGAAGATAAGATATTAATCAATTAATGTCAAAAAAAAGTAAAAAGTTGCTGCCCTGGTGATGCATTTTCGCATTTTCTGTTTGAATCCTTCCTTTTCAAAAAGAAGTCGGAAAGGAAACCCATGATGCAAGGTCAAGAAATAAAACAAAAAAAAAGCAAAAAAACAAAAAAAAAACAAAAGAAAATGATAACGGTACTCCCTAGATACACACTCTTGCTTTGGCCGACATAGGTTACAATAGCACTAAGCTTTGCCCCAAAGAGGCATAGAGTGTTGGGTTGTGTAAAAATATTAGCATTACCACTACATGTAAATAACTTCTCAATTGGAATCCTCTAGCTCATGGTCTCCAAAACTCTACAAATGTCCGTCTTGGATGTTTAATTACGTTTAGACTTTAGAGAGTTTAGAGATATATCTTGAAAATTGATGTACGTTTAATTAAGATTATATCGTCCCGAATAATAGCTCAAGTGGTAAGAGTTGAGAGACATATGAGTTTGGAAGGGGAAGATTCATGGATCAATCTCTAGAGCGGATAATTTATCTTTCCGTTGTAAATAAAAATAATTATATCTAGTTATTTTAGTGCTTTCTTATTTCTTTCATAATTAAACTAGATTTTTTATCTATTTGTTTCTTATATTTCAATATAAGTTGTAATTATTTTTTCACTTAATGATGTCAGAAAATTGAGCATTGATCTGCCAATTTAACATGTTCCACTCTCTCTAACCTATATTTTTTAACCTTGATAAAATTTACAAGGCCCTCTCAATTGGAATTAAGAGGATTAGAAATCATAATCAATACAATTCAGTTAGGGTTAGAGGGAAGTTAGAGATCGGTAGAGTAATGTTCAATTTTCTATTTTATAATGTTAATCGAAATCACTCACACTGCTTGACATAGGTTACATTCTATAAAAATAGTCTTTTTTAGCCTCTAGAATAAGCGTTGCCATGTCACCAACACTCCGGAAAGGAGACACTTCAAGAAAAATATTATGGCTGATCGTGTTCATTTTATACTCAAGATTTCAAATTTGAGCATGCATGACGGTTGTTGAGAGATGAGTTAAAGTGGAAGGATAATCTTTCAATGTCAAATATTCAAGTAGACAAAAACATTTTTTTGATGGGTCGTACATCATCGTCTAACCCAAGCACACCAATCAATTATTCAGAATATGAGCATGCACAACCATCAATCTGCCTACCGAGCAAAAGCAGCTAATGCATCTTCTAGCAACATTGACATGTTAGTCGTGAAATCTTATGTGAAGGAAAAACATGATTTGATGTCAAAAGACCACTTGTCTAGGTTTTATGATATTCTCCTAAAAAACACATCTAAGATGTCTAAGCAATAATCATACGGCCATATATAGTCAGTCAGGCGAACATTAGTAAACTTATTCTAGATCAATACCATAATATTTTAATTCTAATTTCTCAATTATGCACTAGAGCAATATTGATGGTTAAGTGTATATCTTTTTTTTTTTTTTTTTAAATCAAGGTGAAGTGTTTATAAGTGAATGAAATGTTATTTTCACAATCCTTGAGGGTGGTAAGTGTATTTACTCTAATTTTATTATTCTATTTTTTCATTATGTACTAGCCACTATTATAATATTATTATTCTAATGTACTAGTCAATATATATATATATATATATAAATACTCTGGAGGTCCCTGAAATTGTTTCCCGTACGAAAATAAGTCCCTAGAAAAAAAATTTCCGATTCTGAATCCCTGTAAATTTTTTTAATCAGAATAGGTCCCTACTCGTGTTTCCAGCTTATGTGCCTTAATTTTCGCTGATTCAAATATTCCACGTGGCTTTTATATTTTTTTAAATACACATTGATTAAAAAAAAATAAAATTAAACATTTAAATTTAAAATTAAAATCTTATTAACCTAATTAACCCTAAATCTAAGGGTTTAATTTTAAATTTAAAAGTTCAATTTTAGATTTTAAATCTAATTAGGGATTTAGGTTAATTAGATTAAGGGTGTAATTTTAAATTTAAATGTTTAATTTTATTTTTTTAATCCATGTGTATTTATAAAAAAATCTAAAAGCCACATGGAATCAATGACTCAGCAAAAATTGAGCCACCTAAGCTGGTAACACGAGTAGGGATATTCTGATTAAAAAAAAATTCAGGGATCCGAAATCGGAAAAAAAATTTCCAAGGACTTATTTTCGTACAAAGGAATAATTTCAGGGATCTCCAGAGTATTTAAGCCTATATTTTTTTACAAATGTACTAGTCAATATTATAAAACGAACCATTGTAAAAAGCCGTTGTAAAAGCCGCTAAAGTAGAGTTAGAAATCTATTTGCATTTAGTAACGCATTCAATCATCATATATGTTAATTAATCGCGATGTGCCTATCAAAAATAAAATTTCGTGATGCTTTTTTTCCAATTTTGAGTTCTTGTGGCATCGAATTAAAGCAACTTTGAAGGAGGTTAATATACTACTAACAGGTCGCATAAACGACCAAAAGAAGTTACAGCAATTTTGATCCATATTTGGAGAGATCAGACTCAACCAACCCCGGTCAAATTCGTTTCTTGAATTCAGTCAGATCAATTCAGTTGAAACCATAGCAAGTACACAATCTGAAAGTAGGTGTGTAAGATAGAACAACAAACACAGACAATCATAATACAGAGCAAATCATCAAACATCAAGCCCAATCAACAGAATACTAAGGTGCAATTTAAGTAAGATCATCCTCCTCAAGCTCTTTGGCTTTCAGCTTTTCCTTCACCCTCAAAAGAAGTGTGGTCTTCCAAGAATCCTGCACAAGCAAAGGGGCAATGTGGATAAAGCTACTCATGGAATACGAAGAGGGGAAAATATCACAAAGTAAAGGAAATATTTTCAGTAATTCTAGAGGATGGAGTCTTCGGTACTACTTCCACACATTATGATACATACCCATGTGGCCATGTATGGTTAGTTATCCATGGTTTTTAAAATTTTAAATTTAAATTCTTAAAAACTCAGTCTTCAGAACTATGGGAGTACTGAAGATTTACCCCAAGCCCCAAGGTCAGACTTTTAAGTCACAACAATTCTAAACTAATTCAGACCAGTTAATAAGTATGCCTTGTATACAGAAAACAAGGGCACAAGAGCCAGTATTTCAGACGCAATGGTTATTTTTTAACCTATATGCAACTTCTTTAAACCAAAAGATAGATAGTAATCGTTACAGGAATTGAGCAAGGTACATGAGGGAAAAAGAAAACACAACATCGTCTCCAGGGAGCATAAACGCTCAAGAATACTTACAAAGCACTGGAAGGATAACATAGAAGATAAGATACAGAAATAATATTTTCATGGTTTTCTTTTAACATAGAAAAGAACCAACATCCAACAGGCAAGCACCAGATGAATATCTGACCAAACTCAGACCTACTAAAGAAGCAATCTGCGGCAATCCATCTCTTTTAATTGTTAAAGTTGAAATGTTCCAAAATGACCAAAACACCAAATGTTTCTAAGCATAACCATGCTGACATGCGTCAAATCAAACCATTTTTTGTGACATTATTTTAGCATTCAAACAAGACTGCTTGAAATTCAGATAAATAATTCTTACTGAAAAGCAACAGAACATAAAAATTTCAATCTAGGTAATCAAATAGAACTTTAATTTCAGGGGAAATTTCCAAACATCCACAAGTTAATGAAAACGTTTCTATTTAACTGGCCACAAAACGAAGATTTCAATGATGAAAAGTTATGCTTATTCTGTTATAAAATGTGGATGAAAGCTACATTAGAATTGTATTGTTAAATTCGAACTACATAGGAAATGTTGATTCCAAATTAAATTTTTTGGAGCTTACCAGAGGGGTCATGCTATCAAAATCCTTGACAACATCAGTAAACTTCACAACATCTTCTTCATCAAGTGCAGCAGCAATATCCTACTCAGAAAAAAATGTATTTCATCCGGAAAATATAAGTAACCAGACAATAAAATACTCACAATGATATAATCAATACCACACTTTAATAAAACATTATGGTAGTGCAGGAGCAATTGAAAAGTCCAAATATAATGATCCAATTAATTTGGTCTTTAAAAATTCAAAATGAAAATTCAAAATATTGACCTACCGCCAATAATCTATATTCACGTGTTCCCGAAAATGTCGGATCTAATTCCTGCAAAAAAAAAGATATATCCAAAGACTTGAGCAACTAGTGAGATGATCAATCTCAATATGTGAATTGTTGAAAAGTCTTATAGACCTGATATCTCTCTAATGCATTGGATATGGCAACAACATCGCCTTTACAGAGTTGGCAAATGCCAGCATTAAGGAGATGGCCTTTCACTCCGTACTTCAGCAAATTATTGCTAAGAGATTGGCGAGCTATCTCTTCATAAATCTCAATAGACTTCTGATATCTGAAGAGTTATCATAAAAGTGAAACGATTAATATTCAGTTTAACATAAAGCAAAAGGAAAATATGGACTGGATTTCTTTTGTAGCTACTGCCCCAACTAGAGCACATCATACACAAATGTCCAACCAAATATGTAACAGCTGAATATTTATTCCTTTCTTAAGCTTTGTATGTACCTCTTGAAACATATATAAGCTGTTTTCGTTATACTTTTTACTGCACTCTAAATCATTTATATTCAAGCATATTTTTTCGTTCTTATAATTAGTTATCCTATAGTTTGAGTGGCCGTCTTTGATTATATATGGCATATTGCAGTACACAAAACAAAAGTCCACAGCATTTTATAATCTATCTCTTATATTTGCAATATTACAGGCATTCTTTACCAAATATAGTGTACATTACTACAAATAAGTATCACTGTTACAAATGAGTATCACTGTTATTTCAGACCCTAAATTTTAATTATTTCCTGCATTGCACAGGTATTACCCTAGCATATTACAAACTAAATGCATCAATGGACAAACTTTTGTTAAGACCATGCATACAAGTCAACATAATATGGATTGCAGAAAAAAATATACTAGACTTCTGTTAAGATAAAGATTCTTGAAGTCAAACAATCTACTGTAACCTGAGCAAATGTTAATCTGGGAGGTAGAGTGGCATGGAACCATGCAAGCTATCAGGATAATTAGAGAGATAAATATGCAGAAAGTAGAAAATCTTACTGCTCTAGCTGAGCAGCAAATTGGGCAACTTTTTGCTTGCACTGATTCGCAGAAGTTGTCACTTCTTCATTTTGAAAAAAATCAGCTGCTTTTTCAAAGTAAACAACCGCCTGCTCAATGTTTTGTTCAGACTCATGTAACTCAGCAATTTCCTGTGTGTGTAAAAGTGAAACCCAGTTATGACATGTTCACAGAGATTCCAGTACCGTTTTATACTTCAATATAGTTAATTAAACAACAATCAAAAGCCAGAAACTGCAATAAAGGGTAACGAAAACATGATATCCAATAGAAGGGATACTAAAGATAACCAAATATGCCATCCAAGCCATCATTAATATAAATTATGCTGAAACATAACGTTAAAGATACAGTGATATACCTTCAAATATCTAGCAGCCATAGAGAGTCTACCAATATCACAGAAAATATTTACAGCATGGTCTAAGCAAGATACAGCCTCTGTATTCATAGAGAGAAGAAAGAACATGACATCAGAAATGCTTTATATTTCTTTCCAGGCATTTCCAGCTAAGCTACATAATCAAGAAATTGAATATACTAATATAATAGTCAGCAAGTAACAAATCAAAATATGACACTGAGACAGCCATTAAAGAAAAGAATCAGATGGAACTCAATTGTCAACAACTTAAACTTGCGCAAATTAATTTCTATATCTTGATTATTGAGTAAAACAAATCTAGACAAAAGTATGAATCCCTGCTTACAGCTTATTTAAACATAGGGAAAGCTCAAATAATGAAATAACATAAGGATTTCTTATATCATTTGATCATGCAAAAGGGAGGCAATGGCTTTCCCTGATTTGAATTAAAATCATCACAGAAATATTAACGCTAAAAGAAATTAGCCTAGCTGCATGAAGGCTAGAGCAGCATTTAAAGCAGAAATTATAAGTGAGAAATAATATCCAAAAAAGAGAATGAAAGGATAATGAATTCACAGCAACTGTCATTTTCACTTGGAGTGCACAGCAGATGATCGATGCCAATAACATTAATGAATTTACATTTAAGGTAGATTTTGGTCTCAACAGTATATACTTTACACTCATTTCAGTTTTGGTCGCTACAACTTAATTTTCTTGGTTATAGATCCCTATAGTTTCATATATCTCTAAGAATTTGATCCATCATAAAGTAATCACTTAATAAGTTAACCTACAAGGACCAATCCTGTATGCAAAATAAGAAACATTTGCTTAGATGAATAGAAACCCAAATGAGTGTGGAGACTATAAGTACTAATATTTACTTCAAACCTTATGTTAATGCAACACAGAAGTTGCTTTGCATAGGAGTTCAACAATCAACACAGTAGTAAGTTCAAAATAAAGTAACTACATTACCAACAAGAAAACAAAGTTCTAGAGCATATAACCGCTACATGCATACCTTTTATGTTAGTCTTTTTATAGCAATGTGCAGCATCAACATAAGCCTGTGCAGCTTCATGTTTACTTTCCAACTACAAACATAACACCACAATGTCATTCCATGCTCATAAAGCAAGATAAAACCACACTCGCAAAACTCAAAATCGCGCCCTTTACCTTCAAATGACAACTTGCCAGCCTTAGGTATGTCGATCCCGCTTTGTCCCCTAAAATACAACAAGATCAAATCACAAACAACATCAACAACAAAAACAATTCCAACCCATTTCACTAAATTCCATTTTTCGAACTTCTCGCAACTAATTAATCAATTAAAAATCATCCTAACAATTTATTTCACTAAAAATGAAGCATTTCGAATCGGAAACTGGACACAACAACAACAACAATAAATTCAATTGCAAAAAGGGGGAAAATGGAAAATACATGATTTGGCGAGCTTGAAGGAATTGGCAGCTTTATCGAAGAGATCAGAAGCGTCTTCATATTTGGAACCAAACAAGCCCCAACCATTGAGCTTCTTCTCAGCTTTCTTCTCGAATTCCTCCGCCTTCGATAACTGATCGGCCATTTCACTCCGATCGGAACGATTCAACTCACTGTGTTGCGAGCAGAATGAGATGGTGGATGAACACGATTGAAAAAGGAATGGTTCAATTCACTCTGTTGTTGTGTTGACACAGACTAGTCTAAACCCCAAAACTTCTAATGGAAGAAGGAGAAAAAGGTAGCAAAGGGATATAGAGAGAGAGGGGGGTTTGAAACAGAATTGTCAATTCTTTTTTCTTTTTTTTGGGAAATTGTTTCCTGGCTTGTTGTTGGGCTAGTTCTGGTTTTTAACTGAACTCATTGGTACCTGCCTGCTTATGAGTTTGGGCTTTGGGCTTGGGGCTTGGGCTCTTGCAATATTAAGTATTGTGTGAAAACAAGAGTTATTAAATATTTGACCATAAAAAAGTGTGATCAAATAAGCATTAAACAATTGATGAGAGACCATACACAATGTGGGATGAGTACGGAAAATATATTGTTTGGTGTGACCATTTTCTATTTTCATTTTTAAAGAAAATAGAAAATAAAGCAGAAAACATGTTTGTTGATATTTAAAGAACCCGGACCAGAAGCCTATACGAAATCTCTTATGTTTGGATTGATGGAACATAATGGAGCGGAACGGAGCGGAGTATAATGGAATGAAATGGAGCGAAATGGAATGGAATAAAAGTCTCATCCCATCGTTTGGGTATTTCATGATGGAACGGAACAAAGTTACCACTCCATTATTTGGATGATGGAAGAAGCGGAATGAGTTATAACTTTTTATTCCAATATTACTGTTACTTCAAAATAAAATATTATCCTTAAACTACTTAAATAGCTAAGAAAATAATTATCCTTGCTTAGATTTCATCATATCTATTTACTCGAATTAAGATATATTCTCACCATTTATCTACATTTAAACATATAATATGCCAATTTTTTTATGAAATATACTGAATAAAAGAACACTATCAAAACAAATGAAAAATAGAATGAAAAACAAGAAAATGAAAATAGAATGCAACAAATGGAAAAAAATTAAATCTATTGACAAATAAAATAATATGTTTAATTATATAATAATTTACCACAATATATAAAGGTTTAAGACTTTTATAAGAAAAAAGAGAGTAATATTTAGAACAATATGTTACCTAATGTTAATCTTGCTAGATATGTTACGTTTTTTTTCTTTTTAAAACACTGGGTATCAATATTTGACTCTAATTATATTTGACTTTGAAGGTATGAAAAACGGTAGAAAGGGGGGTTTGAATAACGTTTTCAAGATAAAACTTTCACCTTAAAGATTTTAACAAATCTTTTCGAGAACTAAGTGCTAAAGATAAGAGATAGAAAAGCACCCAAGGATTTTTATCCTGGTTCACTTGATAAATCCCTCAAGCTAATCCAGTCCACCCGTTAAGGTGATTTCTTCCTTCTTAGAATGAAGGCAATCCACTAATCAGGTAAAGTGTTACAACTGCACTTGAAACCTACAAGTGACTAACAATTACACTGACTTAGCTCACACTAAGATTCACTCTCTTAGTCTTCTCTAGGATCCGATCAACCTTGATCTCCTAAAGGTAACTAAACAAACTGTTTAAGAAAGAATGTTTACAAGAGATTTGCTTCTGAAAAGCTAATAGTAAACACAATGAATTCAGATGAAAGAATGCTTAAAAGGTTTTTGAATATAGCTTGCGCGTGTGTAATTCTTCCAACCGCATCTTTCAAACTTCAGCCTCTATTTATACTCCAAGGATTAGGGTTTGAACGCTGCATGCAAATGCTACCGTTGGAGGGCAGTTCTGGAAATTCCAGCTTCTGCTGTGGCTGAGAACGTTAGGTAGGTCGTCAGGATAGTACATATGCTTTTGTACTTGGATAGTGACTTGACCTTTAAACCTAGGAGACTTCTGATCAGGGAAATGCTTCATGTTGGAACTTATGAAGCCGGTTGATCAGAGTCAGAGGGAAAGAACAGATCCTCTGACCGTTGTATCTTCTGATTCTGACCTCAGAGGGAAGTACATGGTCTTCAGAGTTTCTTGCTTCTGGACATCAGAGTTTCCACTTTTCAGCTTCTGGATCTTCAGAGTCTTCTACACCATCAGAACATCTGAACCTTTAGAGTTTCTTGGTTGTCAGAACTTCTGGATCTTCAGAACTTCTAGTGACTGAGTCCATATCAGAGCTTGTATAACTTCAGATCTTCTGAAGCATTTCTACTGTTCAGAGTGAACATAGATGTTGCGAAAGCGTTGCTTGGGTCACTCTTTATGCACAGTGCTTCTGATTTGTGTGAGATTGAATTGAGGTAAGAGCCTGTAAATAGCACACTCAGAAAAACACGTTAGAGTACCATAATTGTTCATACTCAAATGTTAACTTGTAATCATCAAAACATAGAGTTGTACTACTCGATCAAAACTTGATCTTACAATCTCCCCCTTTTTGATGATGACAAAACTAAGTATTTTGATGAACAATTCTTAAACAATAAACTGAATTCACTCAGAGTTTAGAGATATAGAATAAGACTTATCCTGATGTGAATAGTTTATTTTACTCATTCTGAATCCAAGTCACAGCTTGATTCTGAGTACAGCTCCCCCTGAATCTAAGACTTAATGAAAACGTTAGAAATGTCTTTGATTCTGAGCTAAATAATGTAAGAGTTCAGAGTGAAGGCGCATGACATAGATGAAATAGAATAATCAGAGCGCATAAGTATTCAGAGTCAACGTTAAGTGGTATCAGAGTCAAATATATATCAGAGTCAAATATAATTAGAGTCAAATATAATCACTTCAGAAGAAGTGAAAATGTATTCCTTGTATTT
Organism: Lotus japonicus; assembly: GCF_012489685.1. Lineage (NCBI taxonomy): Eukaryota > Viridiplantae > Streptophyta > Magnoliopsida > Fabales > Fabaceae > Lotus > Lotus japonicus. The sequence goes on from NC_080046.1 coordinate 15,888,712, forward strand.
GCCCAGTGACACATCTATGGTCATAAAAGTGGAACTCTTAAATTCTCCAAAATAAATCACACTACACATCAAAAACTAGGTGTACTCCCCCCTTTTTGTCATAAGCAAAAAGTATGGGGTGTGAAAAACTCAGCTTGAAGTACAAGGTACTCCCCCAGAGAAGGTCTAAGTGAAAAGATGGAGAAATTAACACGGTAAGAATGAGAGTTACGCGAAGTAAAGAATGAAGTTAATGCAGGAGAAGAACGTTTACCACCGGCCACAGGAGTAAAGAGAACTTCAGTTACCAAGGACTTAACCTCGAGAAACTGTAGGAGCAATAACTTCCAAGAAGCGAATGAAGCTTATATAAAGCGAGTTAGAGGAGGGTAAGCTTCACAACTCGATCAATTCCATAAAAGGAAAAATATGGCATCATACATGGTAGCACTGGAAGAGCTCAGAAGGAAGGCCTTCGAGGAGGACTTGTTCCTTAACATAAGGCATCCAGAGGGTACAAAAACCATTCCAGAGCTGACGAGGACACTGCTTGAGGGGGATCTTTGTCCAGAGCTGAAGAATGACTTGAAGGAATTCCTTGCCTTCGTGGAGGAAGTTCAAGAACTCAGCCAGCTCGAGCTGAGGCTGCTGGAAGAAAAGGAAACCATAGAAGGGAAGCTCAAGATAACAGAAGAGATTCTGGAAAGGGATGAGCTAAACGTCGATCTCAACAACATCCAGTATGCACTGGATCGTCTGGAGAAAGAGAGATCAGAGCAGCGCCAAGAGTACAGAAGAATGAGGAGGGATCCTCCATTCTAGATTTTAGGAAGAAAAAAATGTATGATGTAAACACATAATGATTATGAATAAAGAAAACAAAATTTTGCAAACACAATGTGACAAATATATATATATGTATGTGCAAAGATAATCACAAACTAACAAAGCATAATAACTAAAGTAACTTAAAAAAAATAAAAAGAAGTTAAAATAAACAAAATTTAAGAGAGAAAACGAAGAGATCCTAAGACTATGGTTTGTCAGAGCGACGCAGAAGTTCCTTAAGAATTTGCTTCATGTCCATCAGCAGAGACTCATGTGTATCAAGACGTTGTTCCATGAGATCGAGTCTGGATGAGCTTGACTGTGTGGAGCTAGAAGGAACATTCTGAGCAGATTGATGAGCTGGAATGGAAGCAGAAGCAGCAGGAGTAAAGACCACTGGTGCAAGTGCTTGGCATCTAAGGGCTTCAGCTTCAGCTTCAAGTCTCTCTGCTTCTAATCTAGCTTGTTCAGCTTGAGCTGCTGCTTGACGTGCAGCTTCCTCTACTTGCTCTTGCTTTCTTCTGGCCTCATGAACAGCTTCAAGTAGCTTATGTCTTTGCTGCTGTTCATGAAGAGCCACTCTTCGTGCAAACCTCTGCTTAGCAGCCTCGATCCTCTGATCCCTTTCTGCAGTCAGATGCCTCATCATAATAGGAACCTGGGCTACTAGCCAAGTACTCAGACTATTCCACTCTTCAGCAACAGATTCAGCATTCTCACTCAGGTCAGTGTGACCTTGCACATTGCGTAGCATCAATGAAGCTTCATGATTAAAAACATTGATGCACTCAAAGAGAGAGGTTGGTCTGAGGTAAGTGTAGGGAACTATGGAGAGGTTGGTTTCAGGAGAGGTTGGGTGATTGCTACTGTTTGCCTCAGAAACACCTTGAGGAGAGCCAATGTTAAAGGTTTGGACATGTGGTTCAGAGGCTCCAAGGCGAGGTTCAGAGGTTTCAACTAGAGGATGAGGTGATCTAACCGAAGAGTAGTTAGACACAGAGTGTTCTGGTTCTGGTTGAACTGGCTCTTGATGGACAGGGTCAGGTTGAGCTTGTTGAGCCAAAGGATCTGCCTCATGTAAAGGGTCAGCCAAGATAGGTTCATCTGGGTCAACTAGACGTTCAGGTCTAGGTCCAGGATATCTCCTAGGGCTTGGGACCGTAAGATAATACTCGGGGATGGCAGACACTTTTTCTTTTCTGACCTCCATGAATTTACGAAGTGACTCGGAGTTATTGGAAGGTGAGGAGTCAGCAACGTTGGTTGGGAATGATACAGGAGTGTAGGCAGTGGAAGAATCTGTATCAGTGGTTCTGGCAACCAGGCGTTCTGATGCTCTGGGGACAGAGTGATCAGACGTTCTGGGTTCAGGTTCTGGTTGGACAGAAATTGTGAGTTCAGGTCCAGAGGGTTCAAGAATAATAGGTTCTTGTCGGATTGTGATGGGTGAGGTTGGTTCATCTGGACGTGGGGTTTGAAGCATATTCCACAGAGGGGCTTCTTGTTGGGAAGGTTGGAAAAAGGAAGACCTTGGGGAATTTGGTGGGGATGTGGCTTGGACAGCAGGTTGAGACTCTGGGATTGTAGTGAGTTGGGTGGAGGTGCGTTTGAGGAGGGTAGAAATGGGAAGTGCATCAATAGAATTTAAATCATCATCAGATTCAATGATAGTAGACTTACTTGTACGCACGGAAGAGCAAGTCACTCTGGCAGAAGTCTCCGTCCTGATGAGTGCAGCAGCAGGTTCCACACGTGTAGGCTTCACCACGATTCTGACTTGTTTCTTCTTCTTCTTGGGAGGAGAAAGACCATCCTCATTATCACCATCATCACCATCATCTGGCTTGGTGGTTTCATCATGTTTCCTCTTAGGCTGGTCAGCCTTCTTCTTCCTCTTCAGAGGGACATCAGATTCCTTAGAGGATTCTTCTAAGACCATCTTCCTCTGAACTTTCCTCTTGGGAGGAGAGTCAAACTCTTGAGCTGGGGGCAATCTTCTGAAGAATTCATCAACATCAATCTCAAACCCTTGGTTCTTCAGATCATCAATGTAGCATAGAATAGCCTCTGGGTTGTCTGCTTGTGTCCACAAAGGGAAATCATTCAGAGGCACCCTTCTTTGTCTGATTTCAGCAGACGTATCTTCATGAGCAGGGGCTATTTTCGTCTTGACCAAGCTCATCTTCTTCAGGGAATTGGCAGTGAAGACATCACTGACTATTGTAGACAAATCTTCAGTGCAGCCAGCATTGATCAGATCTTGTACGAAGTTGCTCTCAATGAAGAGATCTGATAGCAATCTCCCAAATGGAATGTACTTGATGGCAGACTTGATGGAGGCAGTAGTCCTTGACTTCCTGATACATTCCTTCAGGTAAGAGAACAAGAAGAAGGGGAGACAGATCTTTGTAAGATCAAGTTTCGATCTAGTAGTACAACTCTATGTTTTGATGATTACAAGTTAACCTTTTGATATGAACAATTGTGGTACTCTAACGTGTTTTTCTGAGTGTGCTATTTACAGGCTCTGACCTCAACTCAATCTCACACAAATCAGAAGCACTGTGTATAAAGGGTAACCCAAGCAACGCTTTCGCATTCACCATGTTCAGCATGAACAGTGGAAAAGCTTCAGAAGTTCTGAAGCTATACAAACTCTGATGTGGACTCAGTCGCTAGAAGCTCTGAAGATCCAGAAGTTCTGATAACCAAGAAACACTGAAGGTTCAGATGTTCTGATGGTGTAGAAGACTCTGAAGATCCAGAAGCTGAATAGTGGATACTCTGAAGTCCAGAAGCAAGAAACTCTGAAGGCCATGTTCTTCCCTCTGAGCTCAGAATCAGAAAATACAATGGTCAGAGGATCTGTGCTTTCCCTCTGACTCTGATCAACCGGCTTCACAAGTTCCAATATGAAGTATTCCCCTGATCAGAAGTCTCCTAGGTTAAAAGGTCAAGTCGCTATCCAAGTACAAAAGCAAGTGTACCTTCCTGACGACCTACCTAACGTTCTCAGCCACAGCAGAAGCTGGATTTTCCAGAACTGCCCTCCAACGGTAGCATTTCCCATGCAACGCTCAACCCTAATCCTTGGAGTATATATAGAGGCTGAAGATTGAAAGAAGCGGCTAGAGAAGAAGTAATACACACGCGCAAGACATATTCAAAATATTCTAAGCTTTCTTTCATCTGAAATTCATTGTGTTTACTATTAGCTTTTTAGAAGCAAATCTCTTGTAAACAATTCCTTGATAAACAGTTTGTTTAGTTCCTTTAGGAGATCAAGGTTGATCGGATCCTAGAGAAGACTAAGAGAGTGAATCTTAGTGTGAGCTAAGTCAGTGTAATTGTTAGTCACTTGTAGGTTTCAAGTGCAGTTGTAACTCTTACCTGATTAGTGGATTGCCTTCATTCTAAGAAGGAAGAAATCACCTTAACGGGTGGACTGGAGTAGCTTGAGTGATTTATCAAGTGAACCAGGATAAAATCCTTGTGTGCTTTTCTATCTCTTATCTTTAGCACTTAAGTTCTCGAAAGATTTGCCAAAATCTTTAAGGTGGAAGTTTTGTACTGAAAACGTTATTCAAACCCCCCCCTTTCTACCGTTTTTCATACCTTCAATTGGTATCAGAGCGCAAGTTCTGATTACCACACCTAACAGTGTTCAGTGATCCGGGCCGGTGTGAAAAACAATGGCTGCCACCACCAGTGAAACTCAAAGAGATGGTTACAACGCAAAGCCTCCTATGTTCGATGGTCAAAGGTTCGAATATTGGAAAGATAGACTGGAAAGTTTCTTTCTGGATTTCGATGCAGATCTCTGGGATATTATTGTGGATGGCTATGAGCGTCTAGTTGATGCAGATGGCAAGAAGATCCCAAGGTCAGAGATGACTGCAGATCAAAAGAAGCTGTACTCACAACATCACAAAGCAAGAGCAATTCTTCTAAGTGCTATTTCCTATGAGGAGTACCAGAAGATTACAGATCGTGAGTTTGCTAAAGGCATTTTTGATTCTCTGAAGATGTCTCATGAAGGAAACAAGAAAGTCAAAGAATCAAAGGCATTGTCTTTGATCCAAAAGTATGAATCCTTCATCATGGAGCCAAATGAGTCCATTGAAGAAATGTTCTCCAGATTTCAATTGCTTGTAGCTGGCATACGACCTCTCAACAAGAGCTACACAACAAAAGATCATGTCATAAGGGTCATCAGGTGTCTTCCTGAAAGTTGGATGCCTTTGGTGACTTCAATAGAGCTCACGAGAGACGTTGAGAATATGAGTTTAGAAGAACTCATCAGCATTTTGAAATGCCATGAGCTGAAACGCTCAGAGATGCAAGATCTGAGGAAAAAGTCCATAGCCTTGAAATCCAAATCTGAAAAGGCTAAGGTTGAGAAGTCAAAGGCTCTTCAAGCTGAAGAAGAAGAATCTGAAGAAGCATCAGAAGATTCTGATGAAGATGAGCTGACTCTGATCTCCAAGAGACTCAACCGCATCTGGAAGCACAGGCAGAGCAAGTTCAAAGGCTCTGGAAAGGCAAAAGGAAAGTATGAGTCCTCAGGCCAGAAGAAGTCTTCAATCAAGGAAGTCACATGTTTTGAGTGCAAAGAATCTGGGCACTACAAAAGTGATGGTCCAAAGTTGAAGAAAGACAAGAAGCCAAAGAAGCACTTCAAGACGAAGAAGAGTCTGATGGTGACATTTGATGAATCAGAGTCAGAGGATGTTGACTCTGATGGTGAAGTCCAAGGACTCATGGCAATTGTCAAAGACAAGGAAGCAGAGTCAAAGGAAGCTGTTGACTCTGACTCAGAATCAGAAGGAGATCCTAACTCAGACGATGAAAATGAGGTATTTGCTTCTTTCTCTACCTCTGAACTGAAACATGCTTTGTCTGATATCATGGATAAGTATAACTCTTTATTGTCTAAGCATAAAAAGTTGAAAAAGAACTTATCTGCTGTCTCCAAGACTCCTTCTGAACATGAGAAAATTATTTCTGATTTGAAAAATGAAAATCATGCTTTGGTAAATTCTAACTCTGTGCTTAAGAACCAGATTGCTAAGTTAGAAGAAATTGTTGCCTGTGATGCCTCTGATTGTAGGAATGAATCTAAGTATGAAAAGTCTTTTCAAAGATTCCTAGCTAAAAGCGTGGATAGAAGCTTAATGGCTTCAATGATCTATGGCGTAAGCAGAAATGGAATGCATGACATTGGCTATTCTAAACCAATTAGAAATGAGCCTTCTGTGTCTAAAGCTAAATCCTTGTATGAATGCTTTGTTCCCTCTGGTACCATATTGCCTGATCCTGTACCTACTAAAATTGCTAAAAACCCTCTTAAAAAGGGATCTTTCTCTATGACTAAATATCATGCAAATATTCCTTTAAAATATTATGTTGAGACACCCAAGGTGATCAGAACCTCTGGGGTAACTAACAAAAGAGGACCCAGAAAGTGGGTACCTAAGGACAAGATTATCTATGTTGCAGATATCCTTGATAGCTCCACTGAAACACCAATCATGGTATCTGGACAGTGGATGCTCGCGTCACATGACGGGAGAAAAGCGTATGTTCCGAGAGCTGAAACTTAAGCCTGGAGGCGAAGTTGGCTTCGGAGGAAATGAAAAGGGTAAAATTGTTGGTACTGGTACTATTTGTGTAGATAGTAGTCCATGCATTGATAATGTTTTATTGGTAGACGGCTTAACACATAACTTATTGTCTATAAGTCAATTAGCTGACAAGGGTTATGATGTTATATTCAATCAAAAGTCCTGCCGGGCTGTAAGTCAGATCGATGGCTCTGTTCTGTTTAACAGCAAGAGGAAGAACAACATCTATAAGATCAGATTATCTGAGTTAGAGGCTCAGAATGTGAAGTGCCTTCTGTATGTTAATGAAGAGCAGTGGGTATGGCATAGACGGTTAGGGCATGCCAGTATGAGAAAGATTTCTCAGCTGAGCAAGCTAAACCTTGTCAGGGGCTTACCCAATCTGAAGTTCGCTTCAGACGCTCTTTGTGAAGCATGTCAGAAAGGCAAATTCACAAAAGTCCCTTTCAAGGCAAAGAATGTTGTCTCAACCTCAAGGCCGTTGGAACTTCTGCATATCGACCTTTTTGGACCAGTGAAAACTGAGTCTATAGGTGGCAAGAGATATGGGATGGTTATCGTTGATGACTATAGCCGCTGGACATGGGTAAAGTTTCTAACCCGCAAGGATGAGTCTCATGCTGTGTTCTCTACCTTCATTGCTCAAGTGCAAAACGAGAAGGCTTGTAGGATTGTGCGTGTCAGAAGTGACCATGGTGGAGAGTTTGAGAATGACAAGTTTGAGAGTCTGTTTGATTCCTATGGAATTGCACATGATTTCTCTTGTCCCAGAACTCCTCAACAAAATGGTGTTGTTGAGAGGAAGAACAGAACTCTTCAGGAGATGGCTAGAACCATGCTCCAAGAAACTGGCATGGCTAAGCACTTTTGGGCAGAGGCAGTAAATACAGCATGTTACATTCAGAACAGAATCTCTGTGAGACCAATTCTGAATAAGACTCCTTATGAATTGTGGAAGAACATAAAACCCAACATTTCTTATTTTCATCCTTTTGGCTGTGTTTGTTATGTTCTCAATACTAAGGATAGATTGCATAAATTTGATGCTAAGTATTCTAAGTGTCTATTACTTGGTTATTCTGATAGATCTAAAGGTTTTAGATTTTATAATACTGATGCTAAGACTATTGAAGAATCTATTCATGTTAGATTTGATGATAAGCTTGACTCTGACCAGTCAAAGCTAGTTGAAAAGTTTGCAGATTTAAGCATTAATGTTTCTGACAAAGGCAAAGCTCCAGAGGAAGTTGAGCCAGAGGAAGATGAACCAGAGGAAGAAGCTGGTCCCTCTAACTCACAAACTCTGAAGAAGAGCAGAATCACTGCAGCTCACCCTAAGGAATTGATTCTGGGCAACAAAGACGAACCAGTCAGAACCAGATCTGCCTTCAGACCCTCTGAAGAGACCTTGCTGAGTCTGAAAGGATTGGTGTCCTTAATTGAACCCAAGTCCATAGATGAAGCTCTTCAGGACAAGGATTGGATTCTGGCCATGGAAGAAGAATTGAATCAATTTTCCAAGAACGATGTTTGGAGCTTAGTGAAGAAGCCTGAGAATGTTCATGTTATTGGAACGAAATGGGTATTCAGAAACAAGCTAAATGAGAAAGGAGAAGTAGTCAGAAACAAGGCAAGGCTAGTTGCTCAAGGCTACAGCCAGCAGGAAGGAATAGACTACACTGAAACATTTGCTCCGGTAGCAAGACTGGAGGCAATTAGACTGTTGATCTCCTTCTCAGTAAATCACAACATAGTTCTACATCAGATGGACGTAAAGAGTGCCTTCCTAAATGGTTATATCTCAGAGGAAGTCTATGTTCATCAACCCCCAGGTTTTGAAGATGAAAAGAAACCAGACCATGTGTTCAAATTGAAGAAATCACTCTACGGTCTGAAGCAAGCTCCCAGAGCATGGTATGAGAGACTTAGCTCATTCCTTCTAGAGAATGAGTTTGTAAGGGGTAAAGTAGATACAACTCTTTTTTGCAAGACTTATAAAGATGATATCTTAATTATGCAAATTTATGTTGATGATATTATATTTGGTTCTGCTAATCAATCTCTATGCAAAGAATTTTCTGAGATGATGCAGGCTGAATTTGAGATGAGTATGATGGGAGAATTAAAGTACTTTCTGGGAATACAAGTTGATCAAACACCAGAAGGAACATATATCCATCAGAGCAAGTACACTAAAGAACTTCTAAAGAAGTTCAATATGCTGGAATCTACAGTGGCCAAGACTCCAATGCATCCTACATGCATTTTGGAGAAAGAAGATAAAAGTGGTAAAGTATGTCAGAAGCTCTATCGTGGAATGATAGGTTCACTTCTATACTTAACTGCATCTAGGCCAAACATATTATTTAGTGTTCACTTATGTGCTCGTTTCCAATCAGATCCAAGGGAAACCCACTTAACTGCTGTTAAGAGGATCCTAAGGTATCTGAAAGGCACCACTAACCTTGGCTTGATGTATAAGAAAACATCAGAGTATAAGCTTTCAGGTTATTGTGATGCTGATTATGCTGGAGATAGAACAGAGAGAAAAAGTACTTCTGGAAATTGTCAATTTCTGGGAAGCAATCTAGTCTCATGGGCAAGCAAGAGGCAATCAACCATTGCACTATCAACTGCAGAGGCAGAATATATCTCAGCAGCAATATGCAGCACTCAGATGCTCTGGATGAAACATCAGCTGGAGGATTATCAGATCCTTGAGAGCAATATCCTAATTTATTGTGATAACACTGCTGCAATCTCGTTGAGCAAGAATCCTATCTTGCATTCAAGGGCAAAGCACATTGAGGTAAAGTATCACTTCATTAGAGATTATGTGCAGAAGGGCGTACTTCTTCTGAAGTTTGTTGATACTGACCATCAATGGGCAGATATCTTTACAAAGCCCTTAGCAGAGGATAGATTTAATTTTATTCTGAAAAATCTAAACATGGACTTTTGTCCAGAGTGAAGATGGATCAGAACCTCTGACTATGATACTTCTTGATCAGAAGATGTCTAGTCCAGAAGGTAACTCAATCAGAGTGTGTGTGCCCACTGGTACTGACTCTGAAGCTGAGACAACAACACGTGTGTCAGAATTTCTGATGCATAATTCCTTGTGCCCGTGTGACAGTCTGTTATGATTGCGTGTAGATATGCTTATCTCCTGTGTGTGATTGTGTATTTTACTGTTACTATCAATCTTTAATTTTCAACCGTTGATCTTAAAGTGCTTTTTGAATCAACAACGGTTATTTGATAAAACCCACTATACACACACGTTCTCGTTCACTTCCGGTTTTCACTCTCGCACTCTCTGCTTTTCAAAACCGCCTCTTTCTTGATTTCTCTCTCGATCTCTCTTCATCCTTCAAACTTCATCTTCTACCTCAAACCTTCAACCTCTTCAAAATGGTGAGACAAACCAGAAGATCTGCTGCAGATGCACCTCAGTTCCCTCACATGGTAGTCGGTTTGGCAACGGGTCAAAGGGGCTCTGAGAACCCGGCACAAGAACAAGTTCAAGTTCAAGAGCAGATTGTTCCAATTGCAGAACGGGGCTGTGCCGTTCACTGCGTATTTGCTCCTGAGGAACTCCAAGTCCTGGCAGAATGGAGATTCGACCTCGACAACCTGGCTGCAAATGGGTTTGATCTTCGTCCTGAAGTCCAAGCTCAAGGTTGGGGAAACTACTTCAATCGACTTCGAGGACCGGTGTATGAGAAACTGGTAAAGGAATTCTGGAAGCACGCAGACTGCGATGATACTCAAGTGGTCTCTCACATTCTTGGCAGGAAGATCATCATCACTGAGAAGTCATTCGTGAATCTGCTAGGAGCAGAAACTGCTTATGGGTATCGGTTCCAACTGACGGAATCGAAGCTGAAACCCAGCACCAAAGACAAAGTCAACCAGGCCTTGTACACCACTTTCAAACCGGGCAAGACGAGTTACAAAGTGATGGATCTTCACCCCAAACTCAGAATCTGGCACAAGATCCTGCTCAACTGCATCAATCAGAGACCGAAGGGCAGTTCCCCAGATTACATCAACTTCAACCAGAAGGCGATGCTGTTCTTCATTCAAGACAAGGAGAAGATCTGCCTTCCCTACTTCCTGTTCTCCTACTTGAAGGAATGCATCAGGAAGTCTCGCACCACCGCCTCCATCAAGTCTGCAATTAAATATATCCCTTTTGGGAGGCTGCTCTCAGACTTTCTCATTGAAAGCAACTTGGTGCAAGATTTGATCAATGCTGGTTGCACAGAGGATTTGAGCACAATTGTCAGTGATGTCTTCACTGCAAACTCCTTGAAGAAGATGGGCTTAATCCAGAAGAAGATTGCTCCTGCTCATGAAGACACATCTTCTGAGATCAGAGGAAGAAGAATGCCTCTGAATGACTACCCTCTGTGGACTCAAGCGGACAATCCTGACGCCATCAGATGCTATGTTGAAGACCTCAGGGCTCAAGGTTTCGAAATTGACCTTGATGATTTCGTTAGCAGACTACCGCCAGCTCCAGAGTTTCCTTCTCCTCCCAAGAGGAAAGCTCAGAGGAAGATGGTTCTGGACGAATCTTCTGAGGAATCTGATGTCCCTCTGGTCAAGAAGACAAAGAGAAAGCCTGATGATGGTGATGATAGTGATAGTGAGGATGGTCCTCCAAAGAAGAAGCAGAAGAAGGTCAGAATCGTGGTGAAGCCTACTCGGGTGGAACCAGCTGCTGAAGTGGTCAGCAGGACTGAACCTCCTGCCAGAGTGACTCGATCATCAGCACATACAAGTAAGCCTGCACTTGCTTCTGATGATGATTTGAATTTATTTGATGCACTCCCTATTTCTGCCTTGCTCCAACACTCCTCAAATCCCCTCACTCCTATTCCTGAATCCCAGCCAGCCGAACAAACCACCTCTCCACCACATTCCCCAAGATCCTCCTTCTTTCAACCTTCTCCTACTGAAGCACCACTCTGGAATTTGCTTCAGAACCCAACCTCTAGGTCAGAAGATCCAACCTCTCTCCTTACCATTCCATACGACCCATTATCTTCTGAACCAATCGTCCAAGACCAACCCGAGCCCAACCAAACAGAACCACAACCCAGAACGTCTGATCACTCTGCTCCCAGAGCATCAGCACGTCCTGCTGCCAGAACCACGGATACAGACTCTTCAACAGCCTTCACACTTGTATCCTTCCCAATCAATGTTATTGACTCTCCTCCCTCCAATACCTCTGAATCACTTAGAAAATTCATGGAGGTTAGAAAAGAAAAGGTATCTGCCTTGGAAGAGTATTACCTAACCTGTCCAAGCTCTAGGAGATATCCTGGCCCTAGACCTGAACGTCTAGTTGACCCAGATGAACCTATCTTGGCCAATCCTATCCAAGAGGCAGACCCCTTAGTTCAACAAGCTCACCCTGTCCCTGACCAACAAGAGCCCATTCAACCAGACCCTGAACCTGAACAATCAGTGTCTAACCAATCCTCGGTTAGATCACCTCACCCTCTGGTTGACACTTCAGACCCTCACCTTGGAACCTCTGAACCCAATGCTCCCATGATTAACATTGGTTCTCCACAAGGTGCCTCTGAAGCCCATAGCAGCAATCACCCAGCCTCTCCTGAACCCAACCTCTCCATAATTCCCTATACTCACCTTCAACCCACATCTCTCTCTGAGTGCATCAATATCTTCTATCATGAAGCCTCTTTGAGGCTCCGCAATGTGCACGGTCAGACTGATCTCAGTGAGAATGCTGAAAATGTGGCTGATGAGTGGAACAATCTGAGCACTTGGCTAGTGGCTCAAGTTCCGATTATGATGCAGCTCCTGCATGCAGAGGGCAGTCAGAGCATTGAGGCTGCAAAGCAAAGGCTTGCTAGGAGGGTGGCTCTTCACGAACTAGAACAGAGAAATAAGCTTCTCGAAGCTATTGAAGAAGCCAAGAGAAAGATAGAACAAGCAGAAGAAGCTGCACGTCAAGCAGCAGCTCAGGCTGAACAAGCCAGACTTGAGGCAGAGCGTCTTGAAGCTGAGGCTGAGGCAGAGCGACTTGCACCGGTTGTGTTTACTCCTGCTGCTTCTGCTTCCATTCCAGATCCTCAAGCTGCTCAGAATGTTACTTCCAGTTCTTCTCAGCCAAGCTCTTCCAGACTCGACATCATGGAACAACGTCTTGACACTCATGAATCCATGCTGATTGAGATGAAGCAAATGATGATGGAACTTCTGAGACGCACTGACAAACCTTAGTTTTTAGGATCTCTTCTTTTTCTTCTTTTTCGTTAACTTTGTTTTCCTTTTGTTAAACTCTGTTTCTTTTTATTTATTTATTCTCTTTTGTTCGTTTGTGATTATATATGCATAACTATATACTTATGTCACATATGTTTGCTAAACTCGTTTTATTCATAATTGTTTTGTGTTTACATCATATTTCTTTCCATCATATAATCTAGAATGGAGGATCTCTCCTCATTCTTCTGCACTCCTGGCGCTGCTCTGACCTATCCTTCTCCAGACGCTCCAGTACATGCTGGATGTTGCTGAGCCTGATCTTTAGCTCATCCCTCTCCAGAATCTCTTCTGAAGTCTTGAGCTTCTCTTCCAAACTCTCTTTCTCTTCCAGCAGCTTGAGTTCAAGCCGGCTGAGTTCTTGCACCTCCTCCACGAAGGCAAGAAATTCCTTCAGGTCTCTCTCCAACTCTGGACGCAGGTCCTCTTCCAGCAGTGTCCGCGTCAGCTCCGCGATGGTAGTTGCACCCTCTGGATGCCTGATGTTCAGGAACAAGTCCTCTTCAAAGGCCTTCTTCCTCAGCTCTTCTAGTGCTACGTTGTATGATGCCATTTTTTTCTTACTGAAAATTATTCGAGGTGTGAAGCTTACCTTTCTCTCCAACGCTTTTTATAGGCTTCACTTTCTCTCTGAAAGTTAATGCTCTTACAGTTTCTCGAGGTTAAGTTCTTGGTAACTGACCCTTCTATTTACTCACTTGACCGGTGGTAAACGTTCATCCCTTGCATTAACTCTTCTATTTATTTTCGCCTAACTCTGATTCTTACATCGTTTTCATTTTCTTTTAAACTTAGACCTTCTCTAAGGGGGAGTACCTTGTACTTCAAGCTAAGTTTTTCACACCCCAAGTTTTTTGCTTATGACAAAAAGGGGGAGTAAACCCAGTTTTTGATTTGTAAGATGTGTTAGTGTGATTTATTTTTCTTTTGGAGAATTTAAGAGTTCCACCTTCATGACCATAGATGTGTCACTGGGCAAATACAAGGAATACATTTCACTTCTTCTGAAGTGATCCTAAGTTGACTCTGATACCCAAGACTCTGATACCTTGTCCATGACTCTGATCACTTATGCGCTGTGATTATTCGTTTTTCATCTATGTCATAAGTTTTTCACTCTGAACTCTCATATTTTTTAGCTCAGAATCTAGACTTTACTAACGTTTTCATCAAGTATTAGATTCAGGGGGAGCTAAGCTCAGAATCAAGCAGTGACTTGAATTCAGAATGAGCAAGATAAACTATTCACATCAGGATAAGTCTTAATCTATATCTCTAAACTCTGAGTGAATTCAGTTTAATGTTTAAGAATTGTTCATCAAAAATCTTAGTTTTGTCATCATCAAAAAGGGGGAGATTGTAAGATCAAGTTTCGATCTAGTAGTACAACTCTATGTTTTGATGATTACAAGTTAACCTTTTGATATGAACAATTGTGGTACTCTAACGTGTTTTTCTGAGTGTGCTATTTACAGGCTCTGACCTCAACTCAATCTCACACAAATCAGAAGCACTGTGTATAAAGGGTAACCCAAGCAACGCTTTCGCATTCACCATGTTCAGCATGAACAGTGGAAAAGCTTCAGAAGTTCTGAAGCTATACAAACTCTGATGTGGACTCAGTCGCTAGAAGCTCTGAAGATCCAGAAGTTCTGATAACCAAGAAACACTGAAGGTTCAGATGTTCTGATGGTGTAGAAGACTCTGAAGATCCAGAAGCTGAATAGTGGATACTCTGAAGTCCAGAAGCAAGAAACTCTGAAGGCCATGTTCTTCCCTCTGAGCTCAGAATCAGAAGATACAATGCTCAGAGGATCTGTGCTTTCCCTCTAACTCTGATCAACCGGCTTCACAAGTTCCAATATGAAGTATTCCCCTGATTAGAAGTCTCCTAGGTTAAAAGGTCAAGTCGCTATCCAAGTACAAAAGCAAGTGTACCTTCCTGACGACCTACCTAACGTTCTCAGCCACAGCAGAAGCTGGATTTTCCAGAACTGCCCTCCAACGGTAGCATTTCCCATGCAACGCTCAACCCTAATCCTTGGAGTATATATAGAGGCTGAAGATTGAAAGAAGCGGCTAGAGAAGAAGTAATACACACGCGCAAGACATATTCAAAATATTCTAAGCTTTCTTTCATCTGAAATTCATTGTGTTTACTATTAGCTTTTTAGAAGCAAATCTCTTGTAAACAATTCCTTGATAAACAGTTTGTTTAGTTCCTTTAGGAGATCAAGGTTGATCGGATCCTAGAGAAGACTAAGAGAGTGAATCTTAGTGTGAGCTAAGTCAGTGTAATTGTTAGTCACTTGTAGGTTTCAAGTGCAGTTGTAACTCTTACCTGATTAGTGGATTGCCTTCATTCTAAGAAGGAAGAAATCACCTTAACGGGTGGACTGGAGTAGCTTGAGTGATTTATCAAGTGAACCAGGATAAAATCCTTGTGTGCTTTTCTATCTCTTATCTTTAGCACTTAAGTTCTCGAAAGATTTGCCAAAATCTTTAAGGTGGAAGTTTTGTACTGAAAACGTTATTCAAACCCCCCCCTTTCTACCGTTTTTCATACCTTCAATCTTCTTCTTATCTTGAATGAAAAATAACATCGCCTTCTGGCAGAAGTTGATGTAGTCTGGGGAACTGCCCTTTGGCCTCTGATTGATGCAGTGTAGCAGAATCTTGTGCCAGATTCTGAGCTTGGGATGAAGATCCACCACCTTGTAGTCAGTCTTGCCCGGTGTGTATGTGGTGTACAGAGCCTTGTTAGTTTCATCCTTGGTTCTGGGTTTCAGCTTCGATTCAGTTAGTTGAAATCGATACCCAGTTTCAGTGTCTGCACCCAGCAGATTTACAATTGACTTCTCAGTGATGATGATTCTCCTTCCAGCAATGTAGGAGACCACTTGAGTGTCATCGCAGTCGGCATGCTTCCAGAATTCCTTGACCAATTTGTCATAAATTGGTCCTCTGAGCCTGTTGAAGTACTCTTCCCAACCCTGAGCTTGAACTTCAGGACGCAAGTCAAACTCATTTGCAGCAAGGTTGTCTAGGTCGAATCTCCATTCTGCAAGTACTTGAAGTTCTTCAGGAGCATACACGCAGTGAACGACACAGCCCCGTTCTGCGAATGGGATCATCTTCTCCGACGCTTCTCCTTGATTAGGATTCTAATGACCCATTTGGCCTGTAGCTTGACCCACTACCATGTGAGGGAACCTGGTTGCCTCGGCAGCTTCAGTTCTGGTTTGTCTCACCATTTTGGAGTCGGTTGAAGGTTTTGGGTTGAAGATGAAGTTGAAAGATGAATAGAGAGCGAGAGAGAGATCGTGGGTAAGAAGTTTTGAAAAACTGAAGAGAGAGAGAGTAAAACCGTAAGTGTAGGAGATCGTCTGTGTATAGTGGGTTTTGACAAATAACCATTGTTGATTCAAAAAGCAATTTAAAATCAACGGTTAAAAATTAAAGACATGATAGTAACAGTAAATACACCTATCACACGCAGGAGAGAAGCACATCAACACTCATTACAACAGACTTGTCAGCACGGGCACAAGGAACTATGTATCAGAGATACTGACACACGTTTACTGTCTCAGCTTCAGAGTCAGCACCAATGGGTACATAAACTCTGATAGAGTTACCTTCTAGACTAGACATCTTCTGATGAAGAGGTATCATAGTCAGAGGTTCTGATCCATCTTCATGCTGGACAAAAGTCCATATTCAGATTTTTCAGAATGAAATTAAATCTATCCTCTGCTAAGGGCTTTGTAAAGATATCTGCCCATTGATGGTCAGTATCAACAAACTTCAGAAGAAGTACGCCCTTCTGTACATAATCTCTAATAAAATGATACTTTACCTCAATGTGCTTTGTCCTTGAATGTAAGATAGGATTCTTACTCAATGAAATTGCAGCAGTGTTGTCACAATAGATTGGGATATTGCTCTCTAGGATTTGATAATCCTCCAGCTGATGTTTCATCCAGAGGATCTAAGTGCTGCATATTGCTGCTGAGATATATTCTGCCTCTGCAGTAGATAGTGCAATGGTTGATTGCCTCTTGCTTTCCCATGAGACTAAGTTGCTTCCCCGAAATTGACAGTTTCCAGAAGTGCTTTTTCTCTCTGTTCTATCTCCAGCATAATCAGCATCACAATAACCTGAAAGCTTATACTCTGATGTTTTCTTATACATCAAGCCAAGGTTAGTGGTACCTTTCAGATACCTTAGGATCCTCTTAACAGCAGTTAAGTGGGTTTCCCTTGGATCTGATTGGAAACGAGCACATAAATGAACACTAAACAATATAGCAGGCCTAGATGCAGTTAAGTATAGAAGTGATCCTATCATACCACGATAGAGCTTCTGACAAACTTTACCACTTGCATCTTCTTTCTCCAGAATGCATGTAGGATGCATTGGAGTCTTGGCAACTGTAGAATCCAGCATATTGAACTTCTTCAGAAGTTCTTTAGTGTACTTGCTCTGATGGATATATGTTCCTTCTGGTGTTTGATCAACTTGTATTCCTATAAAGTACTTGAGTTCTCCCATCATACTCATCTCAAATTCAGCCTGCATCATCTCAGAAAATTCTTTGCAAAGAGATTGATTAGCAGAATCAAATATAATATCATCAACATAAATTTGCACAATTAAGATATCATCTTTGTAAGTTTTGCAAAAGAGAGTTGTATTTACTTTACCCCTTACAAACTCATTCTCCATAAGGAATGAGCTGAGTCTCTCATATCATGCTCTGGGAGCTTGCTTCAGACCATAGAGTGATTTCTTCAACTTGAAAACATGGTCTGGGTTCTTCTCATCCTCAAAACCTGGGGGTTGATGAACGTAGACTTCCTCTGATATGTATCCATTTAGGAAGGCACTCTTAACATCCATCTGATGTAAAATTATGTTGTGATTCACTAAGAAAGAGATCAGCAGTCTGATTGCTTCTAGTCTTGCTACTGGAGCAAATGTTTCAGTGTAGTCTATTCCTTCCTGCTGACTGTAGCCTTGAGCAACTAGCCTTGCCTTGTTTCTGACTACATCACCTTTCTCATTCAACTTGTTTCTGAACACCCATTTTGTTTCAATTACATGGACACTTTGAGGCTTCTTCACTAGGCTCCAAACATCATTCTTGAAAAATTGATTCAATTCTTCTTCCACGGCCAGAATCCAGTCCTTGTCCTGAAGAGCTTCATTAATTGACTTTGGTTCAATTAAGGACACTAATCCTTTCAAACTAAGCAGAGTCTATTCAGAGGGTCTGAAGGCTGATCTGGTTCTGACTGGTTCGTCTTTGTTGCCCAGAATCAATTCCTTAGGATGAGCTGCAGTGATTCTGCTCTTCTTCTGAGTTTGTGAATCAGAGGGACCAGCTTGTTCTGGTTCATCTTCCTCTGGCTCAGCTTCCTCTGGAGCTTTGCCTTTGTCAGAAACACTTATACTTAAATCTGCAAATTTCTCAACTAGCTTTGACTGGTCAGAGTCAAGCTTATCGTCAAATCTAACATGAATAGATTCTTCAATTGTTTTAGCATCAGTATTATAAAATCTGAAACATTTTGATCTCTCAGAATAACCAAGTAATAAACACTTAGAAGACTTAGCATCAAATTTATGCAATCTATCCTTAGCATTAAGAACATAACAAACACAATCAAAGGGATGAAAATAAGAAATATTGGGTTTAATATTCTTCCACAATTCATAGGGAGTCTTATTTAGAATTGGTCTCACAGAGATTCTGTTCTGAATGTAACACGCTGTGTTTACTGCCTCTGCCCAAAAGTGCTTAGCCATGCCAGTTTCTTGGAGCATGGTTCTAGCCATCTCTTGAAGAGTTCTGTTCTTCCTCTCAACAACACCATTTTGTTGAGGAGTTCTGGGACAAGAGAAATCATGTGCAATTCCATAGGAGTCAAACCGACTCTCTAACTTGTCATTCTCAAACTCTCCACCTTGGTCACTTCTGACACGCACAATCCTACAAGCCTTCTCGTTTTGCACTTGGGCTATGAAGGTAGAGAACACAGCATGAGACTCATCCTTGCGGGTTAGAAATTTTACCCATGTCCAGCGGCTATAGTCGTCAACAATGACCATCTCATATCTCTTGCCACCTATAGACTCAGTTTTCACTGGTCCAAACAGGTCGATATGCAGAAGTTCCAACGGCCTTGAGGTTGAGACAAAATTCTTTGCCATGAAAGGGACTTTTGTGAATTTGCCTTTCTGACATGCTTCACAAAGAGCGTCTGAAGAGAACTTCAGAGTGGGCAAGCCCCTAACAAGGTTTAGCTTGCTCAGTTGAGAAATCTTTCTCATACTGGCATGCCCTAACCGTCTATGCCATACCCATTTCTCTTCATTAACAGACAGAAGGCACTTCACATTCTGAGCCTCCAACTCAGATAATCAGAGCCATCGATCTGACTTACAGCCCGGCAGGACTTTTGATTGAAAATAACATCATAACCCTTGTCAGCTAATTGACTTATAGACAATAAGTTATGAGTTAAGCCGTCTACCAATAAAACATTGTCAATGCATGGACTACTATCTACACAAATAGTACCAGTACCAACAATGTTACCCTTTTCGTTGCCACCAAAGCCAACTTCTCCTCCAGGCTTAAGTTTTAGCTCTTGGAACATAGGCCTTTCTCCCGTCATGTGACGCGAGCATCCACTGTCCAGATACCATGATTGGTGTTTCAGTGGAGCTATCAAGGATATCTGCAACATAGATAATCTTATCCTTAGGTACTTATTTTCTGGGTCCTCTCTTGTTAGTTACCCCAGAGGTTCTGATCACCTTGGGTTTCTCAACATGATAATGTAAAGGAATTTTTGCATGATATTTAGACATGGAGAAAGATCCCTTTTTAAGAGGAGGTTTAGCAACTTCAGCAGGTAAAGGATCAGGTAAAATGGTACCGGAGGGAACAAAGCATTCATACAAAGATTTAGTTTTAGGCATAGAAGGCTCATTTCTAATTGGTTTAGAATAGCCAATGCCATGCATTCCATTTCTGCTTACGCCATAGATCATTGAAGCCATTAAGCTTCTGTCTACGCTTTTAGCCAAGAATCTTTGAAATGATTTTTCATACTTAGATTCATGCTTACTATCAGAGGCATCGCAGGCCATAACTTCTTCTAACTTAGCAATTTAATTCTTAAGCACAGAGTTAGAGTTCACTAAAGCATGGTTATCATTTTTCAAATCAGAAATGATTTTCTCATGTTCAGAAGGAGTCTTAGAAGCAGCAGATAAGTTCTTTTTAAACTTTTTATGCTTAGACAATAAAGATTTATACTTATCCATGATATCAGACAAAGCATGTTTCAGTTCAGAGGTTGAGAAAGAAGCGAATACCTCATTTTCATCGTCTGAGTTAGGATCTCCTTCTGATTCTGAATCAGAGTCAACAGCATCTTTTGACTCTGCTCCTTTGTCTTTGACAATGGCCATGAGTCCTTGGACTTCACCATCAGAGTCAACATCCTCTGACTCTGATTCGTCAAAAGTCACCATCAGACTTTTCTTGGTCTTGAAGTGCTTCTTTGGCCTCTTGTCCTTCTTCAACTTTGGACAGTCACTTTTGTAGTGCCCTGATTCTTTGCACTCAAAGCATGTGACTTCCTTAATTGAGGACTTTCTTCTGACCTGAGGATTCAGACTTTCCTTTGGCCTTTCCAGAGCCTTTGTACTTGCTCTGCCTGTGCTTCCAGATACGGTTGAGTCTTTTAGAGATCAGAGTCAGCTCATCTTCATCAGAATCTTCTGATGCTTCTTCAGATTCTTCTGCTTCAGCTTGGAGAGCTTTTGACTTCTCAGCTTTAGCCTTCTCAGATTTGGATTTCAAGGCTATTGATTTCTTCCTCAGATCTTGCATCTCTGAGCGCTTCAGCTCATGACACTTCAGTATGCTGATGAGTTCTTCTAAACTCATACGCTCAACATCTCTCGTAAGCTCTATTGAAGTCACCAGGGGCATCCAGCTTTCAGGAAGACTTCTGATGACCCTTATGACATGATCTTTTGTTGTGTAGCTCTTGTTGAGAGGTCGTATTCCAGCTACAAGCAACTGAAATCTGGAAAACATTTCTTCAATGGACTCGTTTGGCTCCATGATGAAGGATTCATACTTTTGGATCAAAGACAACGCCTTTAATTCTTTGACTTTCTTGTTTCCTTCATGAGACATCTTCAGGGATTCAAAGATGCCCTTTGCATACTCACGATCTGTAATCTTCTGGTACTCTTCATAAGAGATAGCACTTAGAAGAATTGCTCTAGCTTTGTGATGTTGTGAGTAAAGCTTCTTTTGATCTGCAGTCATCTCTGACCTTGGGATCTTCTTGCCTTCTTCATCAATTGGACGCTCATAGCCATCCACAATAATATCCCAGAGATCTGCATCAAAACCCAGAAAGAAACTTTCAAGTCTATCTTTCCAATATTCGAACCTTTGACCGTCGAACATGGGAGGCTTTGCATTGTAACCATCTTTTTGCGTTTCACTGGTGGTAGCCATTGTTTTTCACACCGGCCCGGATCACTGAACACTGTTAGGTGTGGTAATTAGAACTTGCGCTCTGATACCAATTGTGTAAGATCAAGTTTTGATCGAGTAGTACAACTCTATGTTTTGATGATTACAAGTTACCATTTGAGTATGAACAATTATGGTACTCTAACGTGTTTTTCTGAGTGTGCTATTTACAGGCTCTGACCTCAATTCAATCTCTTACAAATCAGAAGCACTGTGCATAAAGATAGACCCAAGCAACGCTTTCGCAACATCTATGTTCACTCTGAACAATAGAAAGGCTTCAGAAGATCTGAAGTTATACAAGCTCTGATATGGACTCAGTCACTAGAAGTTCTGAAGATCCAGAAGTTCTGACAACCAAGAAACTCTGAAGGTTCAGATGTTCTGATGGTGTAGAAGACTCTGAAGATCCAGAAGCTGAAAAGTGGAAACTCTGATGTCCAGAAGCAAGAAACTCTAAAGACCATGTACTTCCCTCTGAGGTCAGAATCAGAAGATACAACAGTCAGAGGATCTGTGCTTTCCCTCTGACTCTGATCAACCGGCTTCACAAGTTCCAACATGAAGCATTTCCCTGATCAGAAGTCTCCTAGGTTTAAAGGTCAAGTCACTATCCAAGTACAAAAGCATATGTACTATCCTGACGACCTACCTAACGTTCTCAGCCACAGCAGAAGCTGGAATTTCCAGAACTGCCCTCCAACGGTAGCATTTGCATGCAGCGTTCAAACCCTAATCCTTGGAGTATAAATAGAGGCTGAAGTTTGAAAGATGTGGTTGGAAGAATTACACACGCCCAAGCTATATTCAAAAACCTTCTAAGCATTCTTTCATCTGAATTCATTGTGTTTACTATTAGCTTTTCAGAAGCAAATCTCTTGTAAACATTCTTTCTTAAACAGTTTGTTTAGTTACCTTTAGGAGATCAAGGTTGATCGGATCCTAGAGAAGACTAAGAGAGTGAATCTTAGTGTGAGCTAAGTCAGTGTAATTGTTAGTCACTTGTAGGTTTCAAGTGCAGTTGTAACACTTTACCTGATTAGTGGATTGCCTTCAATCTAAGAAGGAAGAAATCACCTTAACGGGTGGACTGGATTAGTGCTTTTCTATCTCTTATCTTTAGCACTTAGTTCTCGAAAAGATTTGTTAAAATCTTTGAGGTGGAAGTTTTATCTTGAAAACGTTATTCAAACCCCCCCCCCTTCTACCGTTTTTCATACCTTCAATTGGTATCATAGCGCAAGTTCTGATTACCACACCTAACAGTGTTCAGTGATCCGGGCCGGTGTGAAAAACAATGGCTACCACCAATGAAACTCAAAGAGATGGTTACAATGCAAAGCCTCCCATGTTCGACGGTCAAAGATTCGAATATTGGAAAGATAGACTTGAAAGTTTCTTTCTGGGTTTTGATGCAGATCTCTGGGATATTATTGTGGATGGCTATGAGCGTCCAACTGATGAAGAAGGCAAGAAGATCCCAAGGTCAGAGATGACTGCAGATCAAAAGAAGCTTTACTCACAACATCACAAAGCTAGAGCAATTCTTCTAAGTGCTATCTCTTATGAAGAGTACCAGAAGATTACAGACCGTGAGTATGCAAAGGGCATCTTTGAATCCCTGAAGATGTCTCATGAAGGAAACAAGAAAGTCAAAGAATCAAATGCGTTGTCTTTGATCCAAAAGTATGAATCCTTCTTCATGGAGCCAAACGAGTCCATGGAAGAAATGTTTTCCAGATTTCAGTTGCTTGTAGCTGGAATACGACCTCTCAACAAGAGCTACACAACAAAAGATCATGTCATAAGGGTCATCAGATGTCTTCCTGAAAGCTGGATGCCCTTGGTGACTTCAATAGAGCTCACAAGAGATGTTGAGCGTATGAGTTTAGAAGAACTCATCAGCATACTGAAGTGCCATGAGCTGAAGCGCTCAGAGATGCAAGATCTGAGGAAGAAGTCAATAGCCTTAAAATCCAAATCTGAGAAGGCTAAAGCAGAAAAGTCAAAAGCTCTTCAAGCTGAAGCAGAAGAATCTGAAGAAGCATCAGAAGATTCTGATGAAGATGAGCTGACTCTGATCTCTAAGAGACTCAACCGAATCTGGAAGCACAGGCAGAGCAAGTACAAAGGCTCTGGAAAGGCCAAAGGAAAGTCTGAAACCTTAGGTCAGAAGAAGTCCTCAATTAAGGAAGTCACATGCTTTGAGTGCAAGGAATCAGGGCACTACAAAAGTGACTGTCCAAAATTGAAGAAGGACAAGAAGCCAAAGAAGCACTTAAAGACCAAGAAAAGTCTGATGGTGACTTTTGATGAACCAGAGTCAGAGGATGTTGACTCTGATGGTGAAGTCCAAGGACTCATGGCCATTGTCAAAGACAAAGGAGCAGAGTCAAAGGAAGCTGTTGACTCTGACTCAGAATCAGAAGAAGATCCTAATTCAGACGATGAAAATGAGGTATTCGCTTCTTTCTCAACCTCTGAACTAAAACATGCTTTGTCTGATATTATGGATAAGTATAACTCTTTGTTGTCTAAGCATAAGAAGCTGAAAAAGAACTTATCTGCTGTTTCTAAAACTCCTTCTGAACATGAGAAAATCATTTCTGATTTGAAAAATGATAACCATGCTTTAGTAAATTCTAACTCTGTGCTTAAGAATCAAATTGCTAAGTTAGAAGAAGTTATTGCCTGCGATGCCTCTGATAGTAAGCATGAATCTAAGTATGAAAAATCTTTTCAAAGATTCCTGGCTAAAAGCGTAGATAGAAGCTTGATGGCTTCATTGATCTATGGCCTGAGCAGAAATGGAATGCATGGCATTGGCTATTCTAAACCAATTAGAAATGAGTCTTCTGTGCCTAAAGCTAAATCTTTGTATGAATGCTTTGTTCCCTCTGGTACCATATTGCCTGATCCTTTATCTGCTGAAGTTGCTAAACCTCCTCTTAAAAAGGGATCTTTCTCCATGTCTAAATATCATGCAAAAATTCCTTTACATTATCATGTTGAGAAACCCAAGGTGATCAGAACCTCTGGGGTAACTAACAAGAGAGGACCTAGAAAGTGGGTACCTAAGAATAAGATTATCTATGTTGCAGATATCCTTGATAGCTCCACTGAAACACCAGTCATGGTATCTGGACAGTGGATGCTCGCGTCACATGACGGGAGAAAGGCGTATGTTCCAAGAGCTAAAACTTAAGCCTGGAGGTGAAGTTGGTTTGGTGGCAACGAAAAGGGTAAAATTGTTGGTACTGGTACTATTTGTGTAGAAAGTAGTCCATGCATTGATAATGTGTTATTGGTAGACGGTTTAACTCATAACTTATTGTCTATAAGTCAATTAGCTGACAAGAGTTATGATGTTATCTTTAATCAAAAGTCCTGCCGGGCTGTAAGTCAGATCGATGGCTCTGTTCTATTTAACAGCAATAGGAAGAACAACATTTATAAGATCAGATTATCTGAGTTGGAGGCTCAGAATGTGAAGTGCCTTCTGTCTGTGAATGAAGAGCAATGGGTATGGCATAGACGGTTAGGGCATGCCAATATGAGAAAGATTTCTCAGCTGAGCAAGCTAAACCTTGTCAGGGGCTTGCCCACTCTGAAGTTCGCTTCAGACGCTCTTTGTGAAGCATGTCAGAAAGGCAAATTCACAAAAGTCCCTTTCAAGGCAAAGAATGTTGTCTCAACCTCAAGGCCGTTGGAACTTCTGCATATCGACCTTTTTGGACCAGTGAAAACTGAGTCTATAGGTGGCAAGAGATATGGGATGGTCATTGTTGACGACTATAGCCGCTGGACATGGGTAAAGTTTCTAACCCGCAAGGATGAGTCTCATGCTGTGTTCTCTACCTTCATAGCCCAAGTGCAAAACGAGAAGGCTTGTAGGATTGTGCGTGTCAGAAGTGACCATGGTGGAGAGTTTGAGAATGACAATTTTGAGAGTCTGTTTGATTCCTATGGAATTGCACATGATATCTCTTGTCCCAGAACTCCTCAACAAAATGGTGTTGTTGAGAGGAAGAACATAACTCTTCAGGAGATGGCTAGAACCATGCTCCAAGAAACTCGCATGGCTAAGCACTTTTGGGCAGAGGCAGTAAACACAGCGTGCTACATTCAGAACAGAATCTCTGTGAGACCAATTCTGAATAAGACTCCCTATGAATTGTGGAAGAACATAAAACCCAACATTTCTTACTTTCATCCTTTTGGTTGTGTTTGTTATGTTCTTAATACTAAGGATAGATTGCATAAATTTGATGCTAAGTCTTCTAAATGTCTATTACTTGGTTACTCTGAGAGATCTAAAGGTTTTAGATTTTATAATACTGATGCTAAAACTATTGAAGAATCCATTCATGTTAGATTTGACGATAAGCTTGACTCTGACCAGTCAAAGCTAGTTGAGAAATTTGCAGATTTAAGTATAAATGTTTCTGACAAAAGCAAAGCTCCAGAGGAAGCTGAGCCAGAGGAAGATGAACCAGAAGAAGAAGCTGGTCCCTCTGATTCACAAACTCTGAAGAAGAGCATAATCACTGCAGCTCATCCTAAGGAATTGATTCTGGGCAACAAAGACGAACCAGTCAGAACCAGATCAGCCTTCAGACCCTCTGAATAGACTCTGCTTAGTTTGAAAGGATTAGTGTCCTTAATTGAACCAAAGTCAATTAATGAAGCTCTTCAGGACAAGGACTGGATTCTGGCCGTGGAAGAAGAATTGAATCAATTTTTCAAGAATGATGTTTGGAGCCTAGTGAAGAAGCCTCAAAGTGTCCATGTAATTGAAACAAAATGGGTGTTCAGAAACAAGTTGAATGAGAAAGGTGATGTAGTCAGAAACAAGGCAAGGCTAGTTGCTCAAGGCTACAGTCAGCAGGAAGGAATAGACTACACTGAAACATTTGCTCCAGTAGCAAGACTAGAAGCAATCAGACTGCTGATCTCTTTCTTAGTGAATCACAACATAATTTTACATCAGATGGATGTTAAGAGTGCCTTCCTAAATGGATACATATCAGAGGAAGTCTACGTTCATCAACCCCCAGGTTTTGAGGATGAGAAGAACCCAGACCATGTTTTCAAGTTGAAGAAATCACTCTATGGTCTGAAGCAAGCTCCCAGAGCATGATATGAGAGACTCAGCTCATTCCTTATGGAGAATGAGTTTGTAAGGGGTAAAGTAAATACAACTCTCTTTTGCAAAACTTACAAAGATGATATCTTAATTGTGCAAATTTATGTTGATGATATTATATTTGATTCTGCTAATCAATCTCTTTGCAAAGAATTTTCTGAGATGATGCAGGCTGAATTTGAGATGAGTATGATGGGAGAACTCAAGTACTTTATAGGAATACAAGTTGATCAAACACCAGAAGGAACATATATCCATCAGAGCAAGTACACTAAAGAACTTCTGAAGAAGTTCAATATGCTGGATTCTACAGTTGCCAAGACTCCAATGCATCCTACATGCATTCTGGAGAAAGAAGATGCAAGTGGTAAAGTTTGTCAGAAGCTCTATCGTGGTATGATAGGATCACTTCTATACTTAACTGCATCTAGGCCTGCTATATTGTTTAGTGTTCATTTATGTGCTCGTTTCCAATCAGATCCAAGGGAAACCCACTTAACTGCTGTTAAGAGGATCCTAAGGTATCTGAAAGGTACCACTAACCTTGGCTTGATGTATAAGAAAACATCAGAGTATAAGCTTTCAGGTTATTGTGATGCTGATTATGCTGGAGATAGAACAGAGAGAAAAAGCACTTCTGGAAACTGTCAATTTCGGGGAAGCAACTTAGTCTCATGGGAAAGCAAGAGGCAATCAACCATTGCACTATCTACTGCAGAGGCAGAATATATCTCAGCAGCAATATGTTGGGTCCAGGTGGGCCAGCATCCTGCCTGCAGGTAGCATTCGAAACGGGGTGCTGTCTGCTACGCTATAAGAAATAACGTTGCGCCCTCACTAACACCAATTGGTTTTGGCGTAGTGGTAAGCGCGTGATCCTACAAGTGGTATCAGAGCCAGGTCCCGTGTTCGAATCCCACGGAAGGCATGCTGTGCAGCTAGTTTGGCTGGCAGGTGCTGGGGGGGGGATTGTTGGGTCCAGGTGGGCCAGCATCCTGCCTGCAGGTAGCATTCGAAACGGGGTGCTGTCTGCTACGCTATAAGAAATAACGTTGCGCCCTCACTAACACCAATTGGTTTTGGCGTAGTGGTAAGCGCGTGATCCTACACAATATGCAGCACTTAGATCCTCTGGATGAAACATCAGCTGGAGGATTATCAAATCCTTGAGAGCAATATCCCAATCTATTGTGACAACACTGCTGCAATTTCATTGAGTAAGAATCCTATCTTACATTCAAGGACAAAGCACATTGAGGTAAAGTATCATTTTATTAGAGATTATGTACAGAAGGGCGTACTTCTTCTGAAGTTTGTTGATACTGACCATCAATGGGCAGATATCTTTACAAAGCCCTTAGCAGAGGATAGATTTAATTTCATTCTGAAAAATCTGAATATGGACTTTTGTCCAGCATGAAGATGGATCAGAACCTCTTACTATGATGCTTCTTCATCAGAAGATGTCTAGTCCAGAAGGTAACTCTATCAGAGTTTATGTACCCATTGGTGCTGACTCTGAAGCTGAGACAGTAAACGTGTGTCAGTATCTATGATACATAGTTCCTTGTGCCCGTGCTGACAGTCTGTTGTAATGAGTGTTGATGTGCTTCTCTCCTGCGTGTGATATGTGTATTAACTGCTACCATCATGTCTTTAATTTTTAACCGTTGATTTTAAATTGCTTTTTTATCAACAACGGTTATTTGTCAAAACCCACTATACACACACGTTCTCCTACACTTACGGTTTTACCTTCTCTCTCTTCAGTTTTTCAAAACC
Organism: Lotus japonicus; assembly: GCF_012489685.1. Taxonomy (NCBI): domain Eukaryota; kingdom Viridiplantae; phylum Streptophyta; class Magnoliopsida; order Fabales; family Fabaceae; genus Lotus; species Lotus japonicus. The sequence goes on from NC_080046.1 coordinate 15,916,947, forward strand.
TTATCTCCACGATCTTTCTCTCTCTCTATTCATCCTTCTCCTTTCTACCCAAAACCTTCAACCGACTTCAAGATGGTGAGACAAAACAGAAACGAAGCTGCAGGTGCAACCAGGTTTCCTCATATGGTAGTAGGCCAAGCTATAGGTCAATTGGGTCCTGAAACTCCAAGTCAAGGTCAGGCTTCAGAGAAGATGATTCCAATTGCAGAACGGGGCTATGCCGTTCACTGCGTTTTTGCTCCGGAAGAACTCCAGGTGCTTGCTGAATGGAGATTCGACCTGGATAACATAGCTGCTAATGGGTATGATCTTCGTCCTGAAGTTCATGTTCAAGGATGGGAAGAGTACTTCAACAGACTTAGAGGCCCAATCTACGACAAATTGGTCAAGGAATTCTGGAAACATGCTGACTGCGATGACACACAAGTGGTTTCCTACATAGCTGGAAGGAGGATAATCATTACTGAGAAGTCCATTGTGAATCTTCTGTGTGCAAACACTGGAACTGGGTATAGATTCCAACTGACGGAGTCAAAGGTGAAACCCAGAACCAAGGATGAAACCAACAAGGCTCTTTACACCACCTACAAACCTGGCAAGAGCGACTACAAAGTGGTGGATCTTCATCCCAAGCTAAGGATCTGGCACAAGATTCTGATTCACTGCATCAACCAGAGGCCAAAGGGAAGCTCTCCTGATTACATCAACTTCTGCCAGAAGGCGATGCTCTTCTTCATTCAGGATCATAGGAAAATCTGCCTTCCTTTCTTCCTGTTCTCCTACCTGAAAGAGTGTATCAGGAAGTCCAGAACCACTGCCTCCATCAAGTCTGCAATCAAATACATCCCTTTTGGGAGACTGCTTTCAGATCTCTTCATTGAGAGTAAATTCATAGAAGACCTGATCAAGGCAGGATGCACAGAGGATCTGTCAACAATTGTCAGTGATGTCTTCACATCCACATCTTTGAAGAAGATGGGATTGGTCAAGAAGAAGGTAGCCCCTGCTCATGAAGATACTTCTGATGAAGTAAGACAACGAAGGGTGCCTCTGAATGATTACCCTCTGTGGTCCCAAGCAGATAACCCAGAGGCTATTTTGTGCTACATTGATGATCTGAAGCAACAAGGGTATGAGATTGATGTGGACGAGTTTTTCAGAAAACTGCCACCAGCTCCAGAGTTTGATACTCCTCCCAAGAGGAAAGTTCAGAGAAAAATGGTCTTGGAGGAATCCTCTGAAGAGTCTGATGTTCCTCTGAAGAAGAAGAAGAAGGCTGACAAGCCTAAGAGGAAGCACGATGAAACCATCAAGCCAGATGATGATGATGATGGTGATAATGATGATGGTCCTTCTCCTCCAAAGAAGAAGAAGAAGCAAGTCAGAATTGTGGAGAAGCCTACCCGTGTGGAACCTGCTGCTGCAGTCATCAGAATGGAGACTTCTGCCAGAGTGACTCGGTCTGCCGTGCGTTCATCAAGTAAGTCTGCTGTCACTGAATCTGATGATGATTTAAATTCACTTGATGCACTCCCCATCTCTACACTTCAGAACGTCCTGTTCGTAGAACTGCTGATACAGATTCTTCCACTCCCTATACTTCTGTATCCTTTCCTACCAACGTTGTTGACTCCTCACCTTCCAACAACTCTAAGTCACTTCGTAAATTTCACTAAGTTAGGAAAGAAAAAGTGTCTGCCATTCCTGAGTACTACCTCACAGTACCAAGCCCTAGGAGATACCCTGGAACTAGACCAGAACGTCTAGTTGACCCAGATCATCCTATCCAGGCTGAACCTTTACATGAAGCAGACACTTTAGCCCAACAAGTCCAACCAGACCAAGTTCACCAAGAACCCATTCAACCAGAACAAGAAAACTCTGTGTCTAACCACTCTTCGGTTAGATCACCACATTCTCAGGTTGAAACCTCTGAACCAAACCTTGGAACCTCTGAACCAAATGTCCAAACTTTTGATATTGGTTCTCCTCAAGGTGCCTCTGAGGCAAACATCAGCAACCACCCAACCTCTCCTGAAACCAATCTCTCCATTGTTCCCTACACATACCTCAGGCCAAACTCTCTCTCTGAGTGCATTAGTGTTTTTAATCATAAAGCTTCACTGATGCTACGCAATGTGCAAGGTCACACTGACTTGAGTGAGAACTCTGACTCTGTTGCTGAAGAATGGAATCGTCTGAGTACTTGGTTAGTTGCTCAGGTTCCTGTTATGATGAGTCATCTCACTGCTGAAAGGGATCAGAGGATTGAGGCTGCTAGGCAGCGGTTTAACAGAAGAGTGGCTCTGCATGAACAACAGCAAAGAACTAAGTTACTTGAAGCTGTTGAAGAGGCCAGACGAAAGAAAGAGCAAGCAGAAGAAGCTGCACGTCAAGCGGCTGCACAAGCTGAAAATGCAAGATTAGAAGCTGAGAGACTAGAAGCTGAAGCTGAAGCTCTTAGATGTCAAGCTCTTGCACTAGTGGTCTTCACTCCTGCTGCTTCTGATTCCACTCAAGCTCCTCCATCTTCTCAGAATGTTCCCTCTACCTCTACACAGCCAAGTTCTTCCAGACTTGACATCATGGAACAACGTCTCAATTCTCATGAGACTCTGCTGGTGGAAATGAAGCAAGTTCTTCAAGAACTCCTGCATCGCTCTAACAAGCCTTAGTTTTTAGGATCTTTCGTTTTTCCTTCTTAACTTAATTTATTTTTATTTCTATTTTATTTCTTTTATTTTGCATTATTTGCTATATTTTGGTTACTTGTCGTTTATCATTGCATATACATATATATATATATATATATAACATTGTGTTTGTAAAATTTTTCTTTATTCATGATAATTCATGTTTATTACATCATACAATTTATTCCCTACATCTAGAATGGAGGATCCTTCCTCATTCTTCTGCACTCCCGGCGTTGCTCTGCTCTTTCCTTCTCCAGCCGCTCAAGCGCATACTCTATATTGCCAAGCTTGATGCTAAACTCAGTTTTCTCCAGACTATCTTCTATAGTCTTGATTCTTCTTTTAACTGACTCCTTCTCTTCCAAAAAATTCAGTTCCAGCTGGCTAAGCTCCTGAATTTCCTCCACAAAGCCAAGGAATTCTTTCAGATCTTTCTCCAGCTCTGGACCAAGATCCTCTTCAAGCTGTGTCTTCGTCAGCTCGTGTATCGTTCGTGTCCCATCAGGGTGCCGAATGTTAAGGAACATGCCTTCCTCGAAGGCCTTCCTTCTGAGCTCTTCCAGTGCAACCATGTATGAAGCCATTTCTTTTTATGGTATTGATCGAGTTGTGAAGCTTACCTTCTTCTAAATCGCTTTATATAAGCTTCATTCTCTCTTTGGAAGTTATTGCTCCTACAGTTTCTCGAGGTTAAGTCCTTGGTAACTGAAGCTTCTCTTTACTCCCGTGGCCGGTGGTAAACGTTCTTCTTTTGCATTAACTCCCTTCTTTAATTCGCTTAAATCTCATTCCTGCATCGTTTATTTCTCCATCTTTTCACTCAGCCCTTCTCTAAGGGGGAGTACCTCGTACTTCAAGCTGAGTTTTTCACAGCCCATACTTTTTGCTTATGACAAAAAGAAGGAGTACACCCAGTTTTTGATGTGTAAGCTATGTTAGTGTGATTTATTTTGGAGAATTTAAGAGTTCCACCTTTATATGTTAGTGTGATTTATTTTGGAGAATTTAAGAGTTCCACCTTTATGACCATAGATGTGTCACTGGGCAAATACAAGGAATACATTTCACTTCTTCTGAAGTGATTCTAATTGTTGACTCTGAATAATTGTGCGCTCTGATTATTTTATTTCATCTATGTCATGTGCCTTCTGAAGGTATGAAAAACGGTAGAAGGGGGGGGGTTTGAATAACGTTTTCAAAATAAAACTTCCACCTTAAAGATTTTGACAAACCTTTCGAGAACTAAGTGCTTAAGATAAGAGATAGAAAAGCACACAAGGATTTTTATCCTGGTTCACTTGATAAATCCCTCAAGCTAATCCAGTCCACCCGTTAAGGTGATTTCTTCCTTCTTAGAATGAAGGCAATCCACTAATCAGGTAAATGTTACAACTGCACTTGAAACCTACAAGTGACTAACAATTACACTGACTTAGCTCACACAAAGATTCACTCTCTTAGTCTTCTCTAGGATCCGATCAAACTTGATCTCCTAAAGGTAACTAAACAACTGTTTAAGAAAGAATGTTTACGAAAGATTTGCTTCTGAAAAGCTAATAGTAAACACAATGAATTCAGATGAAAGAATTCTTAGAAGGTTTTGAATATAGCCGGCGCGTGTGTAATTCTTCCAACCGCATCTTTCAATCTTTAGCCTCTATTTATACTCCAAGGATTAGGGTTTGAACGCTGCATGGAAATGCTACCGTTGGAGGGCAGTTCTGGAAATTCCAGCTTCTGCTGTGGCTGAGAATGTTAGGTAGGTCGTCAGGATAGTACATTTGCTTTTGTACTTGGATAGTGACTTGACCTTTAAACCTAGTAGACTTCTGATCAGGGGAATGCTTCATGTTGGAATTTGTGAAGCCAGTTGATCAGAATCAGAGGGAAGCACAGATCCTCTGACCGTTGTATCTTCTGATTCTGATCTCAGAGGGAAGTACATGGTCTTCAGAGTCATCTTGCTTCTGGACATTAGAGTTTCCACTATTCAGCTTCTGGATCTTCAGATTCTTCTACACCATGAGAACATCTGAACCTTCAGAGTTTCTTGGTTGTCAGAACGTCTGGATCTTCAAAACTTCAAGTGACTGAGTCCATATCAGAGTTTGTATGACTTCAGATCTTCTGAAGCATTTCTACTGTTCAGAGTGAACATAGATGTTGCGAAAGCGTTGCTTGGGTCACTCTTTATGCACAGTGCTTCTGATTTGTGTGAGATTGAATTGAGGTCAGAGCCTGTAAATAGCACACTCAGAAAAACACGTTAGAGTACCATAATTGTTCATACTAAAATGTTAACTTGTAATCGTCAAAACATAGAGTTGTACTACTCGATCAAAACTTGATCTTACAATCTCCCCCTTTTTGATGATGACAAAACCAAGTATTTTGATGAACAATTCTTAAACAATAAACTGAATTCACTCAGAGTTTAGAGATATAGAATAAGACTTATCCTGATGTGAATAGTTTATTTTACTCATTCTGAATCCAAGTCACAGCTTGATTCTGAGCATAGCCCCCCCTGAATCTAAGACTTAATGAAAACATTAGAAATGTCTAGATTCTGAGCTAAATAATGTAAGAGTTCAGAGTGAAGGCGCATGACATAGATGAAATAAAATAATCAGAGTGCATAAGTATTCAGAGTCAACAATAAGTGGTATCAGAGTCAAATAGAATCACTTCAGAAGAAGTGAAATGTATTCCTTGTATTTTCCCAGTGACACATCTATGGTCATAAAAGTGAAACTCTTAAATTCTCCAAAATAAATCACACTTACACATCAAAAACTAGGTGTATTCCCCCTTTTTGTCATAAGCAAAAAGTATGGGGTGTGAAAAACTGAGCTTGAAGTACAAGGTACTCCCCCTCAGAGAAGGTCTGAGTGAAAAGATGGAGAAATAAACGCTGTAGGAATGAGAGTTACGCGAATTAAGGAAGGGAGTTATTGCAAAATAAGAACGTTTACCACTGGCCACGAGAGTAAAGAGAAGCTTCAGTTACCAAGGACTTAACCTCGAGAAACTGTAGGAGCAATAACTTCCAAGGAGAGAATGAAGCTTATATAAAGCGATTTAGAAGAGGTTAAGCTTCACAACTCGATCAATACCAAAAAAAAAAATGGCTTCATACATGGTTGCACTGGAAGAGCTCAGAAGGAAAGCTTTTGAGGAAGATATGTTCCTCAATATAAGGCATCCTGATGGTACAAAGACCATACAAGAGCTGACGAAGACACTGCTTGATGAGGACCTTTGTCCAGAGCTGGAGAAGGATCTGAAAGAATTCCTTGCCTTCGTGGAGGAAATTCAAGAACTCAGCCAGCTTGAGCTGAATTTTCTGGAAGAGAAGGAAGCTATGGAAAAGAAACTTAAGACGACAGAAGATAGTCTAGAGAGGGATGAGCTGAACATCAAACTCAACAACATCCAGTATTCATTGGATCGTCTGGAGAAAGAGAGGGTAGAGCAGCGCCAAGAATGCAGAAGAATGAGGAAGGATCTTCCATTCTAGATTTAGGGACAAAATTGTATGATGTAATAAACATAAATTATCATGAATAAAGAAAAAGATTTTGCAAACACAAGGTCATTTATATATATATATGCGATGATAAACTACTAGTAAGCAAAACATAGCAAGTAATGCAAATAAAATAGAAATAAAAATAAATTAAGTTAAGAAAAACGAAAGAAATCCTAAAACTAAGGCTTGCTAGAGCGACACAGGAGTTCTTGAAGAATTTGCTTCATGTCCATCAGCAGAGTCTCATGAGAATTGAGACGTTGTTCCATGATGTCAAGTCTGGAAGAACTTGGCTGTGTAGAGCTAGAAGGAACATTCTGAGCAGATTGATGAGCTGGAGTGGAATCAGAAGCAGCAGGAGTAAAGACCACTGGTGCAAGAGCTTGACATCTAAGAGCTTCAGCTTCAGTTTCAAGTCTCTCAGCTTCTAATCTTGCATTTTCAGCTTGTACAACCGCTTGACGTGCAGCTTCTTCTGCTTGCTCTTTCTTTCTTCTGGCCTCTTCAACAGCTTCAAGTAACTTAGTTCTTTGCTGTTGTTCATGCAGAGCCACTCTTCTTGTAAACCTCTGCCTAGCAGCCTCAATCCTCTGATCCCTTTCTGCAGTGAGATGACTCATCATAACATGAACCTGAGCAACTAACCAAGTACTCAGACGATTCCATTCTTCAGCAACAGAGTCAGCGTTCTCACCCAGGTCAGTGTGACCTTGCACATTGCGTAACATCAGTAAAGCTTCATGATTAAAAACACTGATGCACTCAGAGAGAGAGGTTGGCCTGAGGTATGTGTAGGGAACAATGGAGAGGTTGGTTTTAAGGAGAGGTTGGATGGTTGCTGCTGTTTGCCTCAGAGGCACCTTGAGGAGAGCCAATATCAAAAGTTTGGACATTTGGTTCAGAGGCTCCAAGGTTTGGTTCCGAGGTTTCAACCTGAGGATATGGTGATCTAACCGAAGAGTGGTTAGACACAGAGTTTTCTGGTTCTGGTTGAATAGGCTCTTGATGAACTTGGTCAGGTTGGACTTCTTGGATAGGATCATCTGGGTCAACTAGACGTTCTGGTCTAGGTCCAGGGTATCTCCTAGGGCTTGGTACTGTGAGGTAGTACTCTGGAATGGCAGACACTTTTTTCTTTCCTAATTTCCATAAATTTACGAAGTGACTCAGAGTTATTGGAAGGTGAGGAGTCAGCAACCTTGGTAGGAAAGGATACAGAAGTATAGAGAGTGGAAGAATCTGTATCAGCAGCTCTACGATCAGGACGTTCTGATGCTCTAGGGACAGAGTGATCAGACGTTCTGGGTTCAGGTTCTGGTTGTTCAAGTTCTGGTTGTTCAGGAATGATGGGTTCAGAGGTTAGTGGGTTGTATTGGATGGTAATGGGAAAGGTTGGTTCAGAGGGACGTGGAGTCTGAAGCATATTCCACAGAGGTGCTTCTTCTTGGGAAGGTTGGAAAAATGAAGACCTTGGGGAATTAGGTGGAGATGTGGTTTGAGCAGCTGGTTGAAACTCTGGGATAAGGGTGAGTTGGGTGGCTGTGCGGTTAAGAAGAGTAGAAATGGGGAGTGCATCAATTGAATTTAAATCATCATCAGATTCAGTGACAGCAGACTTACTTGATGAACTCACGGGAGACCGAGTCACTCTGGCAGAAGTCTCCATTCTGATGACTGCAGCAGCAGGTTCCACACGGGTAGGCTTCTCCACAATTCTGACTTGCTTCTTCTTTTTCTTTGGAGGAGAAGGACCATCATCATTATCACCATCATCACCATCATCAGGCTTGGTGGTTTCATCATGCTTCCTCTTAGGCTTGTCAGCCTTCTTCTTCTTCTTCAGAGGAACATCAGACTCCTCAGAAGATTCCTCCAAGACCATTTTTCTCTGAACTTTCCTCTTGGGAGGAGAGTCAAACTCTGGAGCTGGTGGCAATCATCTGAAGAACTCATCTACATCAATCTCAAACCCTTGTTGCTTCAGATCATCAATGTAGCACAAAATAGCTTCTGGGTTGTCTGCTTGGGTCCACAGAGGGAAATCATTCAGAGGCACCCTTCTTTGTCTTACTTCATCAGAAGTATCTTCATGAGTAGGGGCTATCTTCTTCTTGACCAATCCCATCTTCTTCAAAGATGTGGATGTGAAGACATCACTAACAATTGTAGACAGATCCTCTGTGCATCCTGCCTTGATCAGATCTTCTACGAATTTACTCTCAATGAAGAGATCTGAAAGCAGTCTCCCAAAGGGGATGTACTTGATGGCAGACTTGATGGAGGCAGTGGTTCTGGACTTCCTGATGCATTCTTTCAGGTAAGAGAACAAGAAGAAAGGAAGGCAGATCTTCCTCTTATCCTGAATGAAGAATAGCATTGCCTTCTGGCAGAAGTTGATGTAATCAGGAGAGCTATCCTTTGGCCTCTGGTTGATGCAGTGAAGCAGAATCTTGTGCCAGATTCTGAGCTTGGGATGAAGATCCACCACCTTGTAGTCGCTCTTGCCAGGTTTGTAGGTGGTGTAAAGAGCCTTGTTGGTTTCATCCTTGGTTCTGGGTTTCACCTTTGACTCCGTCAGTTGGAATCCATACCCAGTTCCAGTGTGTGCACCCAGCAGATTCACAATGGACTTCTCAGTGATGATTATCCTCCTTCCAGCAATGTAGGAGACAACTTGTGTATCATCACAGTCCGCGTGTTTCCAGAATTCCTTGACCAATTTGTCATAAATTGGACCTCTAAGCCTGTTGAAATACTCTTCCCATCCCTGAACTTGAACTTCAGGACGAAGATCATACCCTTTTGCAGCTATATTATCCAGGTCGAATCTCCATTTAGCAAGCACTTGGAGTTCTTCCGGAGCATAAACGCAGTGAACGGCACAGCCCCGTTTTGCAATTGGAATCATCTTCTCTGAAGCTTGACCATGATTTGGAGTTTCAGGACCCAATTGGCCTGTAGCTTGACCTACTACCATATGAGGAAACCTGGTTGCACCTGTAGCTTCATTTCTGGTTTGTCTCACCATCGTGAAGTCGGTTGAAGGTTTTAGGTTGAAGGAGAAGGATGAATAGAGAGAGAGAGAAATCGTGGGGATAAGTTTTTGAAAAACTAAAGAGAGAGAATGTAAAACCGTCAGTGTAGGAGAACGTGTGTGTATAGTGGGTTTTGACAAATAACCGTTGTTGATCAAAAAGCAATTTAAAATCAACGGTTAGAAATTAAAGACATGATAGTAACAGTAAATACACCTATCACACGCAGGAGAGAAGCACATCAACACTCATTACAACAGACTGTCAGTACGGGCACAAGGAACTATGTATCATAGATACTGACACACGTTTACTGTCTCAGCTTTAGAGTCAGCACCAATGGGTACATAAACTCTGATAGAGTTACCTTCTGGACTAGACATCTTCTGATGAAGAAGCATCATAGTAAGAGGTTCTGATCCATCTTCATGCTGGACAAAAGTCCATATTCAGATTTTTCAGAATGAAATTAAATCTATCCTCTGCTAAGGGCTTTGTAAAGATATCTGCCCATTGATGGTCAGTATCTACAAACTTCAGAAGAAGTACGCCCTTCTGTACATAATCTCTAATAAAGTGATACTTTACCTCAATGTGCTTCGCCCTTGAATGTAAGATAGGATTCTTACTCAATGAAATTGCAGCAGTGTTATCACAATAGATTGGGATATTGCTCTCAAGGATTTGATAATCCTCCAGCTGATGTTTCATCCAGAGCATCTGAGTGCTGCATATTGCTGCTGAGATATATTCTGCCTCTGCAGTAGATAGTGCAATAGTTGATTGCCTCTTGCTTGCCCATGAGACTATGTTGCTTCCCAGAAATTGACAATTTCAAGAAGTGCTTTTTCTCTCTGTTCTATCTCCAGCATAATCAGCATCACAATAACCTGAAAGCTTATACTCTGATGTTTTCTTATACATCAAGCCAAGGTTAGTGGTACCTTTCAGATACCTTAGGATCCTCTTAACAGCAGTTAAGTGGGTTTCCCTTGAATCTGATTGGAAACGAGCACATAAATGAACACTAAACAATATATCTGGCCTAGATGCAGTTAAGTATAGAAGTGATCCTATCATACCACGATAGAGCTTCTGACAAACTTTACCACTTGCATCTTCTTTTTCCAGAATGCATGTTGGATGCATTGGAGTCTTGGCAACTGTAGATTCCAGCATATTGAACTTCTTCAGAAGTTCTTTAGTGTACTTGCTTTGATGGATATATGTTCCTTCTGGTGTTTGATCAACTTGTATTCCCAGAAAGTACTTGAGTTCTCCCATCATACTCATCTCAAATTCAGCCTGCATCATCTCAGAAGATTCTTTGCAAAGAGATTGATTAGCAGAACCAAATATAATATCATCAACATAAATTTGCACAATTAAGATATCATCTTTGTAAGTTTTGCAAAAGAGAGTTGTATCTACTTTACCCCTTACAAACTCATTCTCCAGAAGGAATGAGCTGAGTCTCTCATACCATGCTCTGGGAGCTTGCTTCAGACCATAGAGTGATTTCTTCAACTTGAAAACATGGTATGGGTTCTTCTCATCCTCAAAACCTGGGGGTTGATGAACGTAGACTTCCTCTGATATGTATCCATTTAGGAAGGCGCTCTTAACATCCATCTGATGTAGAATTATGTTGTGATTCACTGAGAAGGAGATCAACAGTCTGATTGCTTCTAGTCTTGCTACTGGAGCAAATGTTTCTGTGTAGTCTATTCCTTCCTGCTGGCTGTAGCCTTGAGCAACTAGCCTTGCCTTGTTTCTGACTACATCTCCTTTCTCATTCAACTTGTTTCTGAACACCCATTTTGTTCCAATTACATGGACACTTTGAGGCTTCTTCACTAGGCTCCAAACATCATTCTTGGAAAATTGATTCAATTCTTCTTCCATGGCCAGAATCCAGTCCTTGTCCTGAAGAGCTTCTTCAATTGACTTGGGTTCAATTAAGGACACCAAACCTTTCAGACTGAGCAGGGTCTCTCTAGAGGGTCTGAAGGCTGATCTGGTTCTGACTGGTTCGTCTTTGTTGCCCAGAATCAATTCCTTATGATGAGACGCAGTGATTCTTCTTCTGAGGTTGTGAATTAGAGGGACCAGCTTCTTCTGGTTCATCTTCCTCTGGCTCAGCTTCCTCTGGAGCTTTGCCTTTGTCAGAAACACTTATACTTAAATCTGCAAATTTCTCAACTAGCTTTGACTGGTCAGAGTCAAGCTTATCGTCAAATCTAACATGAATACATTCTTCAATTGTTTTAGCATCAGCATTATAGAATCTAAAACCTTTAGATCTCTCAGAGTAACCAAGTAATAGACATTTAGAAGACTTAGCATCAAATTTATGCAATCTATCCTTAGTATTAAGAACATAACAAACACAACAAAAAGGATGAAAGTAAGAAATGTTGGGTTTTATATTCTTCCACAATTCATAGGGAGTCTTATTCAGAATTGGTCTCAGAGAGATTCTGTTCTGAATGTAACACGCTGTGTTTACTGCCTCTGCCCAAAAATGCTTAGCCATGCCAGTTTCTTGGAGCATGGTTCTAGTAATCTCCTGAAGAGTTATGTTCTTCCTCTCAACAACACCATTTTGTTGAGGAGTTCTGGGACAAGAGAAATCATGTGCAATTCCATAGGAATCAAACAGACTCTGAAACTTGTCATTCTCAAACTCTCCACCATGGTCACTTCTGACACGCACAATCCTACAAGCCTTCTCGTTTTGCACTTGGGCTATGAAGGTAGAGAACACAGCATGAGACTCATCCTTGCGGGTTAGAAACTTTACCCATGTCCAGCGGCTGTAGTCGTCAACAATGACCATCCCATATCTCTTGCCACCTATAGACTCAGTTTTCACTGGTCCAAATAGGTCGATATGCAGAAGTTCCAACGGCCTTAAGGTTGAGACAACATTCTTAGCCTTGAAAGGGACTTTTGTGAATTTGCCTTTCTGACATGCTTCACAAAGAGCGTCTGAAGAGAACTTGGGCAAGCCCCTGACGAGGTTTAGCTTGCTCAGCTGAGAAATATTTCTCATACTGGCATGCCCTAACCGTCTATGCCATACTCATTGCTCTTCATTAACAAACAGAAGGCACTTCACATTATGAGCCTCCAACGCAGATATTCTGATCTTATAAATGATGTTCTTCCTCTTGCTTTTAAACCGAACAGAGCCATCGATCTGACTTACAGCCTGGCAGGACTTTTGATTAAAGATAACATCATAACCCTTGTCAGCTAATTGACTTATAGACAATAAGTTATGAGTTAAGCCGTCTACCAATAAAACATTGTCAATGCATGGACTATTATCTACACAAATAGTACCACTACCAACAATTTTACCCTTTTCGTTGCCACCAAAGCCAACTTCGCCTCCAGGCTTAAGTTTTTGCTCTTGGAACATACGTCTTTCTCCCGTCATGTGACGCGAGCATCCACTGTCCAGATACCATGATTGGTGTTTCAGTGGAGCTATCAAGGATATCTGCAACATAGATAATCTTATCCTTAGGTACCCACTTTCTGGATCCTCTCTTGTTAGTTACCCCAGAGGTTTTGATCACCTTGGGTTTCTCAACATGGTAATGTAAAGGAATTTTTGCATGATATTTAGACATGGAGAAGGATCCCTTTTTAAGAGGAGGTTTAGCAACTTCAGCAGGTAAAGGATCAGGTAAAATGGTACCAGAGGGAACAAAGCATTCATATAAAGATTTAGCTTTAGGCATAGAAGGCTCATTTCTAATTGGTTTAGAATAGTCAATGCCATGCATTCCATTTCTGCTTACGCCATAGATCATTGAAGCCATTAAGCTTCTATCTACGCTTTTAGCCAGGAATCTTTGAAAAGATTTTTCATACTTAGATTCATGCTTACTATCAGAGGCATCGTTGGCAATAACTTCTTCTAACTTAGCAATTTGATTCTTAAGCACAGAGTTAGTATTCACTAAAGCATGGTTATCATTTTTCAAATCAGAAATGATTTTCTCATGTTTAGAAGGAGTCTAAGAGACAGCAGATAAGTTCTTTTTCAGCTTCTTATGCTTAGACAATAAAGAGTTATACTTATCCATGATATCAGACAAAGCATGTTTCAGTTCAGATGTTGAGAAAGAAGCGAATCCCTCATTTTCATCGTCTGAATTAGGATCTCCTTCTGATTCTGAGTCAGAGTCAACAACATCTTTTGACTCTGCTCCTTTGTCTTTGACAATGGCCATGAGTCCTTGGACTTCACCATCAGAGTCAACATCCTCTGACTCTGATTCATCAAAAGTCACCATCAGACTTTTCTTGGTCTTGAAGTGCTTCTTTGGCCTCTTGTCCTTCTTTAATTTTGGACAGTCACTTTTGTAGTGCCCTGATTCTTTGCACTCAAAGCATGTGACTTCCTTGATTGAGGACTTCTTCTGACCTGAGGATTCAGACTTTCCTTTGGCCTTTCCAGAGCCTTTGTACTTGCTCTGCCTGTGCTTCCAGATACGGTTGAGTCTTTTAGAGATCAGAGTCAGCTCATCTTCATCAGAATCTTCTGATGCTTCTTCAGATTCTTCTGCTTCAGCTTGAAGAGCTTTTGACTTTTCTGCTTTAGCCTTCTCAGATTTGGATTTTAAGGCTATTGACTTCTTCCTCAGATCTTGCATCTCTGAGCGCTTCAGCTCATGGCACTTCAGTATGCTGATGAGTTCTTCTAAACTCATACGCTCAACATCTCTCGTAAGCTCTATTAAAGTCACCAAGGGCATCCAGCTTTCAAGAAGACTTCTGATGACCCTTATGACATGATCTTTTGTTGTGTAGCTCTTGTTGAGAGGTCGTATTCCAGCTACAAGCAACTGAAATCTGGAAAACATTTCTTCAATGGACTCGTTTGGCTCCATGATGAAGGATTCATACTTTTGGATCAAAGACAATGCCTTTGATTCTTTGACTTTCTTGTTTCCTTCATGAGACATCTTCAGGGATTCAAAGATGCCTTTTGCATACTCACGATTTGTAATCTTCAGGTACTCTTCATAAGAGATAGCACTTAGAAGAATTGCTCTAGCTTTGTGATGTTGTGAGTAAAGCTTCTTTTGATCTGCAGTCATCTCTGACCTTGGGATCTTCTTGCCTTCTTCATCAACTAGACGCTCATAGCCATCCACAATAATATCCCAGAGATCAGCATCAAAACCCAGAAAGAAGCTTTCAAGTCTATCTTTCCAATATTCGAACCTTTGACCGTCGAACATGGGAGGCTTTGCATTGTAACCATCTTTTTGAGTTTCACTGGTGGTAGCCATTGTTTTTCACACCGGCCCGGATCACTGAACACTGTTAGGTGTGGTTATCAGAACTTGCGCTCTGATACCAATTGAAGGTATGAAAAACGGTAGAAAGGGGGGGTTTGAATAACGTTTTCAAAATAAAACTTCCACCTTAAAGATTTTGACAAACCATTCGAGAACTAAGTGCTTAAGATAAGAGATATAAAAGCACACAAGGATTTTTATCCTGGTTCACTTGATAAATCCCTCAAGCTAATCCAGTCCATCCGTTAAGGTGATTTCTTCCTTCTTAGAATGAAGGCAATCCACTAATCAGGTAAATGTTACAACTGCACTTGAAACCTACAAGTGACTAACAATTACACTGACTTAGCTCACACTAAGATTCACTCTCTTAGTCTTCTCTAGGATCCGATCAAACTTGATCTCCTAAAGGTAACTAAACAACTATTTAAGAAAGAATGTTTACAAAAGATTTGCTTCTGAAAAGCTAATAGTAAACACAATGAATTCAGATGAAAGAATGCTTAGAAGGTTTTGAATATAGCTTGCGCGTGTGTAATTCTTCCAACCGCATCTTTCAATCTTCAGCCTCTATTTATACTCCAAGGATTAGGGTTTGAACGCTGCATGGAAATGCTACCGTTGGAGGGCAGTTCTGGAAATTCCAGCTTCTACTGTTTTGATGATTACAAGTTAACATTTTAGTATGAACAATTATGGTACTCTAACGTGTTTTTCTGAGTGTGCTATTTACAGGCTCTGACCTCAATTCAATCTCACACAAATCAGAAGCACTGTGCATAAAGAGTGACCCAAGCAACGCTTTTGCAACATCTAGACTCTGAACAGTAGAAAGGCTTCAGAATATCTGAAGTCACACAAGCTCTGATATGGACTCAGTCACTTGAAGTTCTGAAGATCCAGACGTTCTGACAACCAAGAAACTCTGAAGGTTCAGATGTTCTGATGGTGTAGAAGACTCTGAAGATCCAGAAGCTGAAAAATGGAAACTCTGATGTCCAGAAGCAAGATGACTCTGAAGACCATGTACTTCCCTCTGAGTTCAGAATCAGAAGATACAACGGTCAGAGGATCTGTGCTTCCCTCTGACTCTGATCAACTGGCTTCACAAGTTCCAACATGAAGCATTCCCCTGATCAGAAGTCTACTAGGTTTAAAGGTCAAGTCACTATCCAAGTACAAAAGCAAATGTACTATCCTGACGACCTACATAACATTCTCAGCCACAGCAGAAGCTGGAATTTCCAGAACTGCTCTCCAACGGTAGCATTTCCATGCAGCGTTCAAACCCTTATCCTTGGAGTATAAATAGAGGCCGAAGATTGAAAGATGCGGTTGGAAGAATCTCACACGCGCAAGCTATATTCAAAAACCTTCTAAGCATTCTTTCATCTGAATTCATTGTGTTTACTCTTAGCTTTTCAGAAGCAAATTCTTTGTAAACATTCTTTCTTAAACAGTTGTTTATTTACCTTTAGGAGATCAAGTTTGATCGGATCCTAGAGAAGACTAAGAGAGTGAATCTTAGTGTGAGCTAAGTCAGTGCATTGTTAGTCACTTGTAGGTTTCAAGTGCAGTTATAACATTTACCTGATTAGTGGATTGCCTTCATTCTAAGAAGGAAGAAATCACCTTAACGGGTGGACTGGATTAGCTTGAGTGATTCATCAAGTGAACCAGGATAAAATCCTTGTGTGCTTTTCTATCTCTTATCTTAAGCACTTTGTTCTCGAAATATTTGTTAAAATCTTTAAGGTGGAAGTTTTATTCTGAAAACGTTATTCAAACCCCCCCTTTCTATCGTTTTTCATACCTTCACTAGGGATAGTTAGGTGGATAGCTCTCGGTATCATAAATGAAATGATCCATTACAAAAGTGTTTGAGTTGAAAGCAATTGGAGGATTAGGTGAAAATGCATTCTAAATATCTTTTCTTCTTTGTTACCTCAGTAAATCTTCTTTTATCGTTTTCTTTTATATTCAAAAACCACAAAAACAATTTATCAAACATCTTTTTATCCGCTCAGATCAATATTTAACTGGTGGAACTGATGTTCATACAATCCCTGAGGACGATAAACCTGTATCTGCTTTACTATGATTGAATCTTAAAGGCTTAAGCCAAAAGCAGTACAAACAACGAGGAAAAAACCTTTATCAAATTTGGCGCCATCTTCAAGGTGTTTTTTAAATGCACCTTGAATTGTTTTTAGAAACCGAAAACCTAAGACATAGGTGTCTACTTTCATTGAACTAAGCATACACAAACTCACAGTAATCTCCCGATCTATCTACGAATTAGAGAAGCTCTTTTGATTATCAATTGATTGGTTAGAAGCATGAAGTGCTAAGAGAAACAAAATACATGAAAGATTATCATTTACATTGATGAAAGAGCTTACAACAATCAAAGCATCAAGTTATAACATTCTAGATACAAAAATAGAAACAAAAACTACAAGGGAAATGGAAGAAAGAACCGAAACCTAAGAGAAGATGACGTAACCACGACCATGGAAGCTTTCCCACGCTTTCCATAGCTTCCGGGAGGTTGTCACCGTCCTCCCATGGCTGCCATCACCATCTTGAAGCTCCAATCCATCCAATCCTAGCCTAAGGACCCCTCCTCCATGAAGCCCAGCTCCCTTGCTCTGTTATGGTGCCAAAATTGGGAGAAATTCGAAGAGAATGGGAGAGATGCTTCAAAAATCTTATTTCTGGCCTTTTATACGTGTTTAAGGCGGCCACAGGCGCTCATCGTCCTTCAAAGGCCGCTCAGCACCCCTGTTTCTTCAAGTTGAAGAGTTCCCACCGTCATGGGCGCTCAACGCCATATTTTGGGCGCTCAGCGCTCTGCTTTCTTCAGGACAAAGATTCCTCAGCTTCTTAAGGTGCTTAACATCTCCAAGTTGGTGCTCAGCACCCAGTCTCTCTAAAATTGCACATTTTTACTTTAAACTTAAATAAGCACTTATCAACTCCCCCCAACTTAACACTTTGTTTGTCCTCAAACAAAAGGTATTGACTTTCATTCAAGAGGCATGGAATCCGAATTCTATAAAGCTTAAATTGCATGATTTCTTAGAATCTCAAACTGAATGATCCAAAATCAAAATGTGAAGTTCACAAAAGATAACACAACAGTAACACAAATGCATATTCATCATGAAAATCAATAGACATACAATCCATTCCTTTCCAACCAGGAAATACTTATTCACTCAACATCTCAGTATCTCATTATGTATAAAGTAAGGTAAGTGTTTCACTTCATTCACACACTGAATCACATAAATTAATTTTGTTACCTGTCTCAACAATTGTCTAAGCTGCATGTTCAATCAAGGATCTCTAAGGCCTGTGAGGGTTGTAATGAGGTCAGGTTTCAAAGAAAGTTGGTTTTTCTGGATATGCAAAGAAACTCAACAAGCTAAGAGAGCAATCACAGTTTAAACCAATCATAAATTATAAAGATCACTCTTTTGCTTTAACCAACTATCTCATTCACCATTCTTTTCTTTTCTTTTCACCCTTTTTTCTTTTCTTTCTCACTTTCTCAATTTCTCTTCTTTTCTTATTTTTTTTTCCTTTCAAGAAGAAACAACTTTTTTCACAACTATTCACACTCTATATATATAGTACACCAAAGAGATTGAGAATTCAAAAATTTTTAACCAACATGCCTTCCCCCCCCAACTTGAACACAACAATAGCTCTCCCCAACTTGAATACAACCATATCATGAAAATGTTCTCTTAACCTATTTAGCTTAGGTGAGACCATTGTTTTCCTTTTAGGCTCAAGGTTATAAACAAGAAATAAATCACAAATTCTTTCCTTTTCAAGCTCAATGGGGTTGAACAATGGATTTCCTAATAAAAGGGTATGGTCATTTGGCTAAGTGAGTGTGTAAGCACTAAAGAAAGAGCATGCCTTGATCATTTCCAAGAAATTCCATACAACAGTGATAATTGGAGACTCAAACAAAACCAATCATGCAAAACAGTGAGGATTCTCTCAGCTCACAACTGTATAAGCACACTCCCTCACATGGTTTGGATTCAAAGCATTCTCTGATTTTTAAAAACTTCATGTTATGCCTATGAATTCCATGTGAATCATAAAATCATATCATATCATGTTATCAACGAGTGCAAACACCAGTTAGACCATGAAATCAAACAATCCAAGTTAAATTTAAAACATATCATGCAATTCCATTGATACTTCATCAACCATAGCATTTGAAATCAGTCATATTATCAATGAATTCCACACAAAGTGTTAATTTATCTATAAACCAAAATGCTAATAAGATATTAAGAATAAAAGAAAGAAGGACAAAAAGTACTCCCTCATGATGCTATGTCTTCTATGCCATGCTCAATCAAAATATCATCCTCTCCGGAGAAATTGGACTGTCCTTGGCAAAGAAATACCAGCAACAAAAGATTCCTGCTAACAGTCACTTGTAGTTTTTATTAGTACACAAAAGAGAATGATAAAAATCACATCTTAAATTAAAACAATAAAAACTTTGGTCCATTTGAAAGTAGACTTAAAGATCTTTCCAAAGAGTGGTTATTTGTTCAAATCGGATAAGAAACAAGGAAGTTATGATTATTTAAAGTAAGGATTGTCATGCTGTTTTTGGGATAGGCCCTGAGCGCCTTCTGGGGACCGCCGAGCGCCCTCTGAGATTCGATTGGCATCCAGTGATAGGTCCAGGACGCTGGGCGGCCTCTGAAGCCCGCTGGGTGGCCTCAGCAGTGTTAGAACTCAAAAAACCCCCATAAACCAAAACTGGACAGGCCAAATTTTGAGTTTTAGATTTCTCAATCATATAAATTGATTCAATCATATTCATATATTATTGAAAACATGTCCATGCATTAAAATTTAACAAGCAAATGCATTTATCAAAGATTGACAGTGCAAGACTTTCAAAGACAAATTTCATGCTTTTGCACAACTTGATAGGCTATATTTTCCATTAAGAAACTTGTGTGGATCTTAAAAACCAACAATTGAAAACAAATTGCATCAAAATCAAATTTCAAATATCAAGATCATTTCAAGTGCAATTTTCATGCAATTCCACAACCCAATGCCTTAAATTTTGCAATTCTCAAATTCCGTTCATTCTAGGCCTTAAAATCATTCATTCACATCATTTAAAACTTGTGCATATCCTTAGAAAATAGAATTGAGCATGATTACTCAAAATCACATTTCATGGCTAAGAAAGCACACAATGAGGAGTTCTTATTCACTTTCACTACAAAATCAAAGAGTTTAACTTAAAACCGAATCTAACACTTGAAGACAAGTATTCTAACACAAAAATGAGTTTGCTCAAGATCATTTGGAAGAAGTTTTCACAGTTATGCAGAAAAACCACTTTGGAGGACTTGTTGTTTTACCACTTTCACACAACCACATACCTCAAAATTTGCAATACTCGCCTACCTTGCATTCCAACCTTCCATGTGCATTAGATATAATATTTTGGATCTGTTAGAAGTCTCAAACACATGTTATTAACATCAAAAGCACAGAATCCAAATTTGACTGAATGTTCACATGCATTTCAACAAGTCACACCCCCAAATTTTGATTTTATCACATTTCTTGCTTCTAAACTTATTGAACAATCTCAATATGATAAACAAAACTTGTGAAGCTCATAAAAACTAAACTTTAGGCACAACTTCACTAAATTACATATACTACATAATTTAAAAAGAGAAAACAAGCACACCAAAACACATGGTTTCCAAAACTCTTGGTTCTATCTTGATTCAAATAACTCAAAAGAGGATTTTAAACATGAAAACATACAAAGATCATTCAAGAACCCAAAATGAGGAATCCTTAGGGAATTTAAAAACAAAAACAAGAAAACAAGAATAAGAAAACAACAACTATGCACAATTGTCATATATACAACAAACCTATGTATCAAAATAGTCATTTCATGACTAATGGACCTAAATGAGATTAGAATGTTTTAACTTGATGCTTTGATTGTTGTAAGCTCTTTCATCAATGTAAATGATAATCTTTCATGTATTGTGTTTCTTTTTGCACTTCATGCTTCTAACCAATCAATTGATAATCAAAAGAGTTTCACTAATTCATAGATAGATCGAGAGATTATTGTGATTTTGTGTATGCTTAGTTCAATGAAAGTAGACACCTATGTCTTAGGTTTTTGCTTTCTGTGCTTCAAGTATCGATTGATCCATGTAAGATTTCAGGGGACTAACATTAGATCGAGAGATTGGTGTGGGTCCGGTCCAAGAGAGAAACTTCGTATTGTATCAATTGTCTTAGGGTGAGACTATCTTGGGTAGAAACAATAGTGAATTTCTACGTGACAGGTGGAGTTCTGAGTTCTAACAGGAGTTTCCGGAGTGACAACGGAGACTTGCAAGCCTAGGGTACCTTGTCCTAGGATGAATTGGTCATTGGGAATGTCTTTGAGAGAACACTTGAGCTATATTGTTCCTTTTGGGTTTTCTTGATGGTAAGGGATTACGTCTAGAAATTCTAATTGATAGATTCACCTAGGCTAGGGATAGTTAGCTGGATAGCTCTCGGCATCATAAATGAAATGAACCATTACAAAAGTGTTTGAGTTGAAAGCAATTAGAGGACTAGGTGAAAATGCATTCTAAATATCTTTTCTTCTTTGTTACCTCAGTAAATCTTCTTTTATTGTTTTCTTTTATATTCAAAAACCACAAAAACAATTTATCAAACATCTTTTTATCCGCTCAGATCAAAATTTAACTGGTGGAACTGATGTTCATACAATCCCTGAGGACGATAAACCCGTATCTGCTTTACTATGATTGAATCTTAAAGGTTTAAGCCAAAAGCAGTACAAACAATGAGGAAAAAACCTTTATCAAATTTGAGTTGATAAGTGTCATTTTTACGTATATTTGAATTCATTTTAGGCACTTATTTGACTTGTGTGCTTCAATTTATATCATTTTAATCCCTAATTGATTACTTTAGTAATTATTTAGGTTTAAGATAGGTTTTACGATAATTTCAGTTCTAATCCCAACTTTTTGATGTAGAAATATAAAAGCTGTCAGAGAAAAATTGGAATCCCGCATTCGTTAACCGTCTGATCGAGCTACAATTTGGATATGTGGTTCATAACAGATGGAGCTTCAATTTGAACGGTTGGATCGGGAAAAGATGCATGTCTTGGTGATAAAATGAAGTTTCATAAGTGTACAGGCTGCCGGGCACCCTTCTGAGGGCGCCGGGCGCCCAAGGCGGTTGCAGAAACCCACCTATGAAGAAATAGGGGGCGCCGGGCGGCCATCAGAAGTTGCTGGGAGCCCAGACTGCGACCGCTCACAATAAAAACCTCCTATTCACATCTAGACAAGTAGAACTTGGACCAAAAACTGAAACCCATCACTTAGGGAAAGATAGAACTCGAAGGAGAGCATCAAGGGAGGTATAAGAGACTAGAGAGAAGGCTTCGGAGCCGATTTCATCGCCGGGAAACTGTCACGGATTCGGTTTTTTATCGTTCTTCTTCTCTTTTATGATTGTAAAGCTATCCATGGAAATGGATAGCTAATTTCTCATTTGTTGGGATTAGGACTAGTTGTTTTGATGCACATGTATCTATTTGATTTCCTTTCATGCAAATTTCATGTTTCTATGTTAAAGAATCAATGGTTTTCTCTTTTGCTTCATGTAAGATCAAGTTTTGATCGAGTAGTACAACTCTATGTTTTGATGATTACAAGTTAACATTTTAGTATGAACAATTATGGTACTCTAACGTGTTTTTCTGAGTGTGCTCTTACAGGCTCTGACCTTAATCCAATCTCACACAAATCAGAAGCACTGTGCTTAAAGAGTGACCCAAGCAACGCTTTCGCAATCTCTATGTTCAATCTGAACAGTAGAAAAGCTTCAGAAGATCTGAAGTTAATCAAGCTCTGACGTGGACTCAACTCACTTGAAGTTCTGAAGATCCAGACGTTCTGACAACCCAGACACTCTGAAGGTTCAGATGTTCTGATGGTGTAGAAGACTCTGAAGATCCAGAAGCTCAAAAGTGGAGACTCTGATGTCCAGAAGCAAAATGGCTCTGAAGACCAAGTACTTCCCTCTGAGTTCAGAATCAGAAGGTACAACGGTCGGAGGATCCATGCTTCCCTCCGACCCTGATCAACGACATTCACAAGTTCCAACACGAAGCATTCCTCTGATCAGAAGTCAACAAGGTTAAAGGTCAAGTCACTATCCAAAGTACAAAAGCAGATGTACTATCCTGACGATCTAACCTAACATTCTCAGCCACAGCAGAAGCTGGAAATTCCAGATCTGCCCTCCAACGGTAGCATTCCCATGCAGTGTTCAAACCCTAATCCTTGGAGTATATATAGAGGCTGAAGATTGAAAGATGCGGTTGGAAGAATCTCACACGCGCAAGCTATATTCAAATCTTCTAAGCATTCTTTCTTCATTGAATTCATAGTGTTTACTACAAGCTTTTGAGAAGCAATTTCTTTGTAAACAATATTACTTAAACAGTTGTTTAGTTACCTTTAGGAGATCAAGGTTGATCGGATCCTAGAGAAGACTAAGAGAGTGAATCTTAGTGTGAGCTAAGTCAGTGTATTGTTAGTCACTTGTAGGTTTCAAGTGCAGTTGTAACAATTATCTGATTAGTGTATTGCCTTCATTCTAAGAAGGAAGAAATCACCTTCACGGGTGGACTGGACTAGCTTGAGTGATTCATCAAGTGAACCAGGATAAAATCCTTGTGTGCTTTTCTAATCTCTTATCTTAAGCACCTTACTTGTGTCTCGATAGATTTGCTAAAATCTTAAGGTGGAAGTTTTATTCTGAAAACGTTATTCAAACCCCCCTTTCTACCGTTTTTCATACCTTCACTTCATCCCATATCTTAGGTTAATCCCCTTGGGTATTTTGATTGATTCAAACTTGTGTAGGAAACTCACACGTTCTTGAGTCTGAACTAGAGTTAATCATATGTATCTTTTCCATGATTCAATGATTTTTACCTTGTGCTTCATGCTTGTTTTGGATTGATCACCTAGAACATGAATTTAGATTTAATAGGATGGTGGGAACTAGCAATTTAAATCTGAAATAAGTAAAATCATCTAATGATTCTAAGTTCTAGGGATAGGGTTAGATCATTAGTTTATTCAAACATCCAGCTTAATGCTACTCACTATTGTTAATCGATCATGAGAAGGTTCCTGGCGAACAGCGCCGCGGTTCGAGGGCTAGAATTATTCCAACATGGCGGTGGAGTTAGATTTGTTATCGGAAACACGAGATGAAGCAGCGAGCTGCGGCGAAGTATGACACGAAAGTACATCCGAGGGCGATGCAGAAGGGGAACTTGGTGCTTAAGAAACGAACCGAGAACACTGGGAACAAGTTGAGTCCAATCTTGGAAGGCCCCTACAGAATTTTGAAGGCCTTAGGAAAGGGGGCTTATCACCTGGAGAGCTTAGACGGAAGGCGAGTGCTGCGTTATTGGAACGCGACAAGCCTGAAATACAATTACAGCTAAAGGATTGACAGGGAGCTGGCTTCGGCGCGAGGATGATCAGCTGGGCGCGTATCGCGAAGATTGTAGGATTAAAAACGAAGAAGCATATTCTTGTTCTCCATTTCGGGAGTTTGTTGGCCAAAGCGCCCAAATAGTAAAAACAAAGACACGTTCTTGTTCTCCATCTCGGGAGTTTGTTGACTATCACGTTTGATTGAAAATACAAAAATTGTATCCAGCAATTTCAATCACACTGAATTGCGGCGAGAGCTAGGTGGAAAAAATTCTCTGAAGGTGGCGATCCCAACATGACCTTGATGTCTGGGGATCGCTTCGGAAAAGCCGACGCAGCTCGCCGTCACTCGTTGGCGATGTGTGCGGATAAGCTTCTTATCCTAAAAACCTCCCCGAAATATGGGCGAGCGAACCTAACTAGGCATAAGTCTGGGTAAACCTATATGGCCATTGGGTCCCTAGCAGCAATAAGTCCTCGACAGGACAAAACTGGCGAGGCCGCACCTGCTTTTACGGGAAATATGGTGTGGACAAAGCCTCGGTTCAAAAACTGAGCAAAAGTCGTAGTTAAACAAGGCACACCATCAATGTCGTTAGACGTAATTCAGGAACAAGGGAACTATGGGGAGAGCGAGAGAGAAAAACTCTAAAAAGCGCTAAAACAAGCATAAAACATAAAGAAGTAAAGCTGAATCGATTAACTTGAAAGTAAAATACAAACAAAAAGTTTAAACGAAGTAAAGAGGTACCAAGCGTTATAATAACTCGAAATAAGTTAACATTATATCTTTTTCTCTTATTCCACAGCGTCTCCAAGGTCAACGCGAGCAACTTCTGGCGGATCTTCTAGACCCTCCAGTCCGGTGGGGGTAACCTTCTTAAAAATCCTCAGGAGGTCAAGGTTAATGGTAGGATGAAGGTGCTTGACTTGAGCCTTGGCAATTAGGAAGCCGCGGATACGCTCATTAGCAGCCGCGTGAGCAACCTCTCTCCTTATCTTCTCCTCCAAGGTGATGGCCTGGGCACCCTTCTCAACCAAGAGTTTGCACTTCGATTCCAAATCCGACCGAGCCTCAGCGAGTATCTTACCCTTGTCCGCCAGTCCTTCGCGCAAATCAACAATCCCCTTGTTCTTAGCAGCAAGGGTTTCCTCCTGAGAAGCAATGATGGCCTCCTTGGTGCAAGGTCCTTACAGAGCTCCTCAACCTGGGCTTTAAGCTACCTCTCTTTCTCGTCCGTCGCTACCTGTGCAAGCTTCGCTTCCGCGAGTTTCTTCTGCATCTTCTTTGTCTAATCCACCTCAGATGCCAACTGGTTGGACAACTTGGAGAAGCTCTCGTTGGCCTGAAGGTTGATAGAATGCAGTTTTTCCACCTCCTGACGAAGCCCTACAATTCCGGTGAGGGGCCGAGCCTGCCAAGCCACTTGGGCGAACAGACAACCAGCACGGAGAAGATTTGACACAGCTTCTTGGGAAACGTCCTACAGGTTTTGGCTGGGAACTTCCCTCAATTTTTCAAGATAAAGTTGAGAAAGCAAGAAGGAGAAAGGGTCTGCGGAAAAGCTGCTGGAAGGGGCCTTTGGGCGGTCCGAGGGAAGATTTTCTTCCCCGCCACCAACCCTAGGAGAGCTAGGGGCTGATGAACCATGAGTAGTCTAGACAGGCGGAGGAGATGGAGGGCGGACAGAGAATGGTGGCTGCTGGCCCGCCGTTGAAGTCAGGGGGCGAGAGGTAACCACGGCTGGGGAAGCGTTCACCTCGCCGTGCTGATCGGGCGCCAAGGAATCGTGTGCGCTATCCGAAACAATGGGGTCGGGCGCGATGGACCCATCGCCCGCGACAGTCAAATGTGCAACTTGGGAGCTTGGCTCGCCTAGTTTCCTCTTCTTGGGAGAACCATCGCCCACCGGCGAGCTTCTCCTTTTCTCTCTAACCTAGACCAGACAGGGCGCCTTAACGTTCCTGGAGAGGAAGGCCTCCAGTAGATCGGCAGTAGAGAACTTCATATTTCCTGAAAAGCAAAAAGGGAGAGTCATCAGAAACGAAGAGATTAGGAGGAAGGTGTGAAGAAGACGGTAAAAGGGGAAACCTAATCGAGGGAATAGCTTGGAGCCCGGAGGAGCGCCAAGTAGTTCAGCGCAACTGAAAAGAGGAAGCTAGGATAAGTCCCCAATGGCGAAACTTTCTGTAGAGGAGGAACACGTTTTGGGTGAATTGGATATGGGTTTGGGTCACTGTGTCCAATAAAATGGAAAAAGGGCTCTCTTTTCCTTCTGTGTGAATGACGAGGGGTAAGCAGGGTGGACGACGACCCGGAAGTACCGGCGGGCCAAGTAAGATTCGGAGCCAACCTGATAAGGAGCAAACCGTTCTCGACTCGGCCGGGGCACCAGAACGACCCAACCGTGGGTCCCCAGGGATCGAGACTCTGCTTCAAAGGAAAAAGAAAAAAGGGCAGGGGAAGGCGCCACATCAACACTACGGCAGAGAATTTCAAAGCACCTCAGATAGGTCCAGGAGCGAGGGTGAAGTTGGCAAGGAGAAACGTTGATATCGCACAGCACTTGGGTAAGAAAGGGTGAGAAGTGGAGTTTAACGCCAAGATCAAGAAACAAGTATTCATATACAAAGAAGAAGTGGGAGTACTTGGGGTCATTAAACACACGGTGTTGCCAAGGGCGATCTTGCCCCCGGCATCCGGTGGTACGAAGAAGGTCCTCTAAGAACGGGGAACAGCAAAGCCCACCAGCCCTGCAGGCAAGGTCAGAAATAGAGCCGCTGGTAGAAAGCTCTGATGGTTGGTCAAGAATCCCTTGTTCAGGAGCTTCCGAGATGGGGGAAGGGAGAGTGGCAAAGGTTGCCAAGCGATAAGCTTTGATTTCCTCCTTGGAGGAAAGGGCCCCAGCTGAGGGCATCGTAAAAAGTGGAAGAAGAAAGAAGGGATACAAAACTAACCAGGAAGGGACTATGAGAAGATGAGCAAGAAGGGTCGGAGCTTTGAGTTCGCAAGATCGGCGAAAGGAACCAGTATGAGAGCCAGGGACGAATATGGGAATAGTTGACAGTAAGTGATGAATGATGGAAAGAGGAAGAATTTAAAAGCTAGGGAGAATAGCGGTTGGGAAATCGTGCCTCGACGTGGCAAGACGTTCAAAATGTTAATTTTAAAGCTTTAATTACCAAGCCATGTTGGCCATTATTCTTTGTTGTTAGACCTCAAGTTTAGGCATTAGTTAGCTTCTCATGGTCGTCGCCTTAGTTTTTCTACTTAAAGACACACTTAGCTCTCATGCTTCGAGCTCGGTGTCTTGTGGACTGGGCGAGACCCCAGGGTCCCTCGCCCAAGAGCGCCAGCTTAGGGCGACGAGCGGACCAGGGATTTGGGCCTCAACTAGCCCATTAGGAGGAGATGGAAGCGCCAAGCCCAACCCCACATCTATAAGTAGGGGACGTGTACCAATTGTAAAGGACTCTTAGCTCATTTGAGAAATAACAAGATTGAAATTCAGTTACTTTCTCTCTAAAGTGGTTACGCTCTCATTCTCTTTAGGAATCTCACGTCACGTTCCTTACACTTTAGGTACTATACCTCATCTCAATGTTCATGGATAGAACAGTTGCTATTTTTATTACTGATATAGGCTGCCCAGCGGGCCTCAGAAGCCACCCAGCGACCTAAAACACTGCTATAGGTCGCTCAACGCATCTCAGAGAGCGCTCAACGATATGCCAAAGACAGCACTGCACTATTATCTTCTAACGAGCATAACTTCTTCATTTCTTATCATATTTGAGCAAATGACCACTCTTTGGAAAGCCCTTCAACTCTTCTTTCATATGGAATACTTTTTAAATGTTAAAGTTCTCTTAGCTTCTCATTTATATGTTGTTTTCTAACATGTTTTCAAGTGATTGTAAGGCAAATTAACAGGATAATCATACAATTTGGCTGAGGACGGTCCAATTCCCATGGAAGGGGAGAGAGATCAAGGACTTTAGTAGAGAGCTTGGATTCAAATAATTAACATCACAAGGGAGTCCACTTTACCTTGTTTTTAGTTTCTTTTTAATAGTATAGTTTTTTATATAGCATTTGTGTCCTGGATTTCATATTTCTCTGACTGTTATCAATGCTAGCATGAATTTTGTGAGAATTGCTTGATATGTGCTATAAAAACTAAATCATTCCTCGACTGAAATTGTGTTGCACTCATTGATGAAGGTATGAAAAACGATAGAAAGGGGGGTTTGAATAGCGTTTTACAACAAAAAACTCGACCCACTTAAGATTTAAATAAATCTCTTTAACCACCAAGAATAAAAGTGCTGAGATAAGAGTTTAGGAAAGCACACAAATGATTTTATCCTGGTTCACTTGATAAATCCATCAAGCTAATCCAGTCCACCCGTTAAGGTGATTTCTTCCTTCTTAGAATGAATGCAATCCACTAATCAGAGTTTTGTTACAATTGCACTTGCTACCTGCAAAGTGACTAACAATACACTGACTTAGCTATCACTAAGATTCACTCTCTTAGTCTTCTCTAGGATCCGATCAACCTTGATCTCCTAAAGGTAAATCAAACAACTGTTTGAAGGTTTTGGGTTTACAAAGAAATGCTTCTTAGAAAGCTAATAGTAAACACACTTGGTTCTATTTGAAGAAAGATTGCTAAGAAGATATTTTGAATATTGTTTGCGCGTGAACAAGTTTCTTAGGCGACATCTTTCAATCTTCAGCCTCTTTGTATACTCCAAGGATTAGGGTTTGAACGTTGCATGGAGATGCTACCGTTGGAGGGCAGATCTGGGATTTCCAGGTTCTGTTTTGGCTGAATCAGTTAGGTAAGGTCGTCAGGAATGGTACAATTGCTTTTGTACTTTGGATAGCGACATGACCTTTAACCTTGTTGACTTTTGATCAAAGTGATGCTTCATCTTGGAACTTGTGAAGCTTGATGATCAGAGTCAGAGGGAAGCTTGGATCCTCTGACCCTTGTACCTTCTGCTTCTGGACTCAGAGGAGAAGTACTTGGTCTTCAGAGCCAGCTTACTCTTGGACTTCCGAATCTTCACTACTCAGCTTGTGATCCTTCAGAGCGTCTGATCCTTCAGAGCTTCTAGTGAGCTGAATCCATATCAGAGCTTTATGATCTTCAGATCTTCTGAAGCTTGATCTACTGTTCAGATTTGAACATAGTACGTGTGAAAGCGTTGCAGAGGTTACTCTTTGAGCATTGTTCTTCTGAATCATGTGAGATAGGACCAGAGTCTTGGCCTGTCATTTGAACACTCAGAAAACAACGTTAGAGTACCATAATTGTTCATACTTAATAGTTAACTTGTAATCATCAAAACATAGAGTTGTACTACTAGATCAAAACTTAATCTTACAATTGAAGCCATGACTTGATATGATTGCATGATTCACTTGGAATTCTTGAAGCATACAATGAAATTGCTAGAAAATCAGGGAAATTTTGAAACTCTGTAGTCTGTGAGGGATTGTTCTTATACACTGTGAGTTGAGAGAACATCACTGCTTCACATGATTGATTTTGTTTGAGTCTCTTTCGATCATTGGTTGCATGAAATTTCTAGGAAAGGATCAAGGCATGTTTTGTTTTGTGTATATAACTACTTAGCCAAATAGCCTACCTTTTCAATTAAAATCCATTTGTTAATCCCTTTGAGCCTGTAAGTTAAAAGTTTTGTGTTTTCTTCTTGATTATAACCCTGAGCCTAAAAGAAAAACAATGACTTTCTTAAGCTTGATAGGCTAAGAGAGCATTCATTAGTGAGAGTTTTATGCAAGTTGGGGGGAGAAGGCTATTATGGTTTGTATATTGTGCCAATCTCTTTGTAAGTACTTTGAAAAAATGTTCATGTTTATATGCTTCAAATTAAATCAATAACAAAAACAAAAACAAAAAGAGAATAAAGAAGAGATTGATGAAAGAAAAAAAAGGGTGAAATCCAAAAAAAAAGGTGAAGAAGAAGTTGGTTTAAAAAAAAGGCTTAAAAGCACATTTGGTCCCCCACGATTGAGAGTTGTGCAAAATGAGTCCCTAAACTATTTTTTTAGCATTTTCGGTCCCCCACGTTATCCTCCGTTACAATAGTTAGTCCTTCTGTTAAAATTCAAACAGATTTTTCCTCCGTGTGATTTTTTAACTGATGTGGAGGAGAGAGATGAATGTTAGTAAGAGAGAGAAGGTTAAAATTTAAAAATATATTAGAATTATAGTTTTATTCTTTATTTGATAAATTTAATATTTAATTAAAAATAAATAAAAAACCTAATCTCTCCAACCTTTCCAGAACCTTCAATCTTTGCTATTCCCCACCCACCACCATCTTCTGCAATTCGTTACTCACCACCATCCAACTTTAAACCTTTATCTCAGATTTTCATCATCTTCACACTGCCTTCCAACCCATCAGCCACCGTACTCCCTTTCTCATCTTCCCTTTTCAATCACCAACACACACGCGTTCAAAGAGAAAGAGGAGGAGTTGCTGTACATAGCAAAAGTGGTGGAGGAAAGCAAGGAATAAATTCGAGAAGTAGAGAGATCGAGACATGGAAACGGCTTCACGACGCTAATGGTGGAGGTACGACCCGGAGCGGTGGTCGTGGTGGTTTGGTGCGGCGGAGGCTGACTTAGGATGGAGAGATGGAAGAGATGAAGAAGAAATCGTGAGAGATCACATATCAGTTTGGGCATGTTGGCTATGGTTGTCTGAGAACTTGCTTTCAGATCTATTTTTTTTATCGATTTACAAATCTTTCTTCATCTTCTTTCAATCTCCGCTTACAATTCTTCACTTTTCCCCTTCCAATTTCTAGATTCACAGATTTCTTCCTCCTCCTCCTCCTGTTTTGGCTTTCAATTCTTCGTTTTCTGCAACAATGTTGGATTTTTCAGATTTTCTTACAAATACTGCAAAATAGATTAAGGGATCTGAGGTGTTATGCATGTTTTCATATTGATGGAGGCTAGACCTGCAACTTCAGGAGTTGTATCTGTGCTAATTTTTCAGATGTTCAATTGGGATTTGATTTTTGGGTTAGAATCGGACAGATGAAGAAGAAGACATCACGTGCCACTCACATGCTCCTTCTCTCACTCCTAATGTTGGCCACATCATTAAAATAATCCACATAGGATAGATCCGTCCAAATTTTGACGGAAAACAGCCCAAGGACCAACTGTTGTAGCAGGAGCAAACGTGGGGGATGAGGAATGCTATAAAAATAGTTTAGGGACCACTCTTGAACAAAGGTGAAACGTGGGGGACCAAAGGTGCTTTTAAGCCTAAAAAAAAAGGAGTATGTTTCATGAAAGTAACTATTGATTGCTCTCTTGACTTATTGAGTTCCTTTGTATATCTAAAAAACCAAGTTCTTTGTAGCCAAGCCTCATTACAACTTTTGAAAGTCCTTTGTGATCCTTGATTGCACATGTGACTTTGATGATTAAAGAGACAAGTAACAATCTTGACTTCTATAATTCACTGATGTACATGAGCGAAACACTGACCTTGCCTGATTTACATGTCATATCTTGGCTTGATTGAGTGGTTCTCTGATCAAGAGTAATTGATTGTATGTCTATTGAGTTCCAGGTTGAATAAATAGTTGTATTAATGTTATGCTTTCTCTTGTGAGCATCATGTTTCTCTTTTGGATCATTGATCAATCTTTGTGAGATCTTGCAAATTGAGCCTTGAAAAGGTTTTAGTCATGCTTGTTTGATTAAAGTCTTTACCTTTTGTTTGAGGACAAACAAAGGGCTAAATTGAGGGGAGATGATAAGTGTCATATTTACGTATATTTAAATTCATTTTAGGCACTTATTTGACTTATGTGCTTCAATTTATATCATTTTAATCCCTAATTGATTAGTTTAGGATAGGTTTTACGATAATTTCAATTCTAATCCCAACTTTTTGTTGTAGAAAGTTAAAAGCTATCAGAGAAAAATTGGAATCCCGCATTCGTTAACCGTCGGATCGAGCTACAATTTGGATATGTGGTTCATAACAGATGGATCTTGAATTTGAACAGTTGGATCGGGAAAAGATGCATGTCTTGGTGATAAAATGAAGTTTCAGAAGTGTACAGGCCGCCGGGCACCCTTCAGAGGGCGCCGGGCGCCCAAGGCGGTTGCAGAAACCCACCTGTGAAGAAACAGGGGGCGCTGGGCGGCCATCAGCGGGTGCTGGGTGCCCAGACTGCGACAGCTCACAATGAAAACCTCCTTTTCACATCTGGACAAGTAGAACTTGGACCAAAAACTGAAACCCATCACTTAGGGAAAGATAGAACTCGAAGGAGAGCATCAAGGGAGGTATAGGAGACTAGAGAGAAGGCTTCGGAGCCGATTTCATCGCCGAGAAACCGTCACGGATTCGGTTTTTTATCGTTCTTCTTCTCTTTTATGATTGTAAAGCTATCCATGGAAATGGATAGCTAATTTCTCATTTGTTGGGATTAGAACTAGTTATTTTGAGGCACATGTATCTATTTGATTTCATTTCATGCAAATTTCATGTTTCTATGTTAAAGAATCAATGGTTTTCTCTTTTTCTTCATCCCATATCTTAGGTTAATCCCCTTGGGTATTTTGATTGATTCAAACTTGTGTAGGGAACTCACACGTTCTTGAGTCTAAACTAGAGTTAATCATATGTATCTTTTCCATGATTCAATGATTTTTACCTTGTGCTTCATGCTTGTTTTGGATTGATCACCTAGAACATGAATTTAGATTTAATAGGATGGTGGGAACTAGCTATTTAAATCTGAAATAGGTAAAATCATCTAATGATTCTAAGGTCTAGGGATAGGGTTAAATCATTAGTCTATTCAAACATCCATGCTTAATGCTACTCATTATTATTAATCGATCAAGAGATTGAGGGTTAATATAGCTGAGTTGATAATCTTCTACGCTGGGGGATTGGGTCGTAAGATAAGAAATAGTGGGAGGAATCAATTTCATAGAACAATGTTTGCATGTGAATCAATAGGTTACATAGAGGTCCGATAACGAAACTCTAATCCCAGCAAAACTATCTACCTTGGTGAATCCAACTCTTTTATCTTCTTCATTTATGTTTTTATGTTCTTAAACAATCAATCAATCTCTTTGTCAACCATCATTTGAGTTTGTTAGCTATTGAGCGGCATAAGTATTACACCTCCCTGTGGATACAACAAAACCCTTTACTATACTACAACTGAGTCTTAAGAGATTCAAACGTAGAGTGGTAGAAAATCTTTCATCAGGGCCTTATCCTAGTTCACCCTATATCAATGGGCTACGTCTAGTCCTTGGCAACTACTAAGATTTCCACTATTAAGTATCAAGGACTTCTCCTTACAAGTATTATTTTATGAGCATCTTCAGGCACATGGAATATTTTTTATCCTGCCTCTCCAAGCATTGTTGAGTATTGTTTGAACCATTGCCTCTGTAGGCAACAAGTATTCTTTATTCTGCCTCTTCAGGTATGAGTAGCCTCCAAGATATTGTTGCAAAATTCAAACGTAAAGATAGAAACTCAATCTTTTATCAAAGATTGTTTCAACAAATAACAACCAACAAATCAAACCCTTCCTGTACAGCTACTTGTTCCTCAAGTAACTATAAAAATATATCTTCATAAAATCTACAAGGGCCCACAATTAACGTTCCAAGCATAGGACTGATGTCCTAGCAACACAAAGGCAGATGCCACGGCATCGGCTTCGACATCCAGTTGTTTTTCACAAAATGCAAGACAACAAAGTAACAACAATCTCCCCCTTTGTCAAATTTTGTCTAAAACAACTTACTGAACAGAGAGAGTACACAAAGAGAACCAAAGCTCGCCCTTAGTAGCAGACTCCCCCTCAAATGATGCATCTTACTAACAATCAGCACACTTCATAAAGCACAGTACTAACTATCCAACAAGTGCTAATCAACACACCAGAAGCAGTGTGAACAGAAGCTAATCATCAAATGCATCAAGAATCTACAATAGCAAAACAACCAGTCAATTACTTGCCTCTGTCTTGAACTTGTCTC
This sequence comes from Lotus japonicus, assembly GCF_012489685.1. NCBI lineage: Eukaryota > Viridiplantae > Streptophyta > Magnoliopsida > Fabales > Fabaceae > Lotus > Lotus japonicus. The sequence continues at coordinate 15,951,194 of NC_080046.1, forward strand.
CAAATTGTTACAGACCAAAGCCATCAACACACAAAAGGAGTCAGTAAATGTAAGGCCCTAAGTTCAATTTGGAACAATTTTATGAAAGTTTGAATAAAATTGGAGTTTTAGCTAATGTTTGATAACTGGCAGATTAGAACTGTCAACTTGTGCGAATTTTTAGAGGGTCTTAACGACTTCATTTGGGAAAACTTCCTTCATGAGAGTTGTAGCCCTTTAAGTCTAGAAAATTCTCCAAGTGATTTCGCGTCAATCCAACCTCTGTAGCTTAAGATATTCGCGTTTTAGTGACTGTCGTTAAGGCTGTACAGTACCAGCGAATTAATTGAGTTGCTTTTATTCTAATTCCGAATTTGCTTCTGTTTTCACATAAAAGGACTTGGGTTTTAATTGAGTTCAGACCAGATTATGAGCTTAATAGATGGGTCAAGGGTTTGGACTTTGGGCTTGAGTGAAGGGAAGAAAATCAAACCCTAGCCCACTAGTGTGTATGCCGCCGGTTTTGCATGGGAAATAAGGGGGGAAAACCCTATTTTTCATCACCATTCAGAATTAGAAACCCCAATACCACTTTCACGTGAGAACACAGAGAGAACATAGGAGAGAAGTCGAGAGAGAGGGAAGAGGAGGCCGCCGTTCAAGCCACCACCACCCGTGACGCCGCGCGAGTGAGAGAGCCTTGCGAGAGGGAGAGGATTCGCGTGGAGGAGGAGAAGAGGGACGTGGACAACAAGCAACTGAGCTCTGAACCTACATCTTTTCTCTTTTTCAGACCAAGAACCCAAGGTAAGGGCTGGTCTTAGGATCTTTTGGGTAGAATAGGGGTTATATCATGAGTTTTCTTGGAAAAAAAAAATTATGATTCTTGCCATGAGTTTGCATGAGGTTGTGTTTGAGTGTGGTGGCTGCACCTTCTTGCTATATTTATCTTGGTCTATACTCTGAGTTAACATGTTCAGATCTGGTTCCATATTTACGTGAAGGGTTCCATGATAGTAGTAAATTTCAATTTGGCATGTTCTTGATGTTAACGGGATTCTTGTGCAGGAGATGTTTGCTGGAAAATTTTTACTAGATGGTGATATGTGGTGTAATATTCTATACGTGTTATTTTTTTGAGATTCAAGGCCTTGGGAATTTTGCTCATGTGCTGGTGGCATATTTACATTAGAATTGGCCTTATTTCATGCGTGATGATGTTGTGGGTGGTGCTGGATTTTTCTTTTACAAATGTATAAATGTTTGACTTGGAAGAATGTTATGGTTGACTAATCAAGGGAAAAAGGAAAAAATTTTACAACCCTAGGGATCAATGTTGGTCTCGGCCGAACCCAACTTAAAGGGGGTTTGGTGACTTTTTCCTTGGTTGGTTGCTTACGTACATAACAATTTTCCCTGGTAATTTTGTAGCATCTTTATTTGCATGAGTTGTGAATTTTGGTGGCACGGGTCGCTCATCTAGCCGTAATTCCCGTGTTACTTTTTAAGAAATTAATTATGTCTTGTTGCGAGTGAAAACGTTAAAAGAAGACATAGGTTGACTTGACCTAGAGCCTCAATATTAAGAAAGTGAATCAACTCGCTTGCAAGAAGATTGTGAATGAATTTTTATTGGACATAGGTCTAGTGAGACTATGGACCATGAGAACGATGGTACCTTGCACGCGAGGGAGTTATTTGGGTTGACTGCGGTCTCCCGTGAACCTTGTGGGCCGGTGTGGCTTCACATGATTTGGTTGACTGCGGTCACCGTGAACTTTTGTGGATCATTGCGGCTCCACGTGAATTGGTTGACTGCGGTTACCGTGATAACCGTGCCTCTGCGGAAGCACGAAGATGGCCATGGAAGTTTTGGTGGGTTGTGTGAAGTGAGGTTCCGTTCGATGATCTACTAACTATAGGAACCCTAATGTGAAAGGATTAATTATTTAATTTGGAAGTTGAAACATTATATTTATCTTGCTATGTGTTTTTCTTTTAGACCTGACCCTGCTTTTTGTGTTATGTGTTATTTGGGGGGGGGGGTAGATGACGTCCACGACGACGACGCACGTCCATCACTGGACACTGAGACTTGATAGTCAGCTTGACGATCGGGCCTGAAGAGCCGACTCCTCCGGGACTCGAAAAGTCTATGTCGGGGATGTGAGCTTCATGGGGATGGACAGGGACAGAAACTTGGTGGAGGTCCGAACGATTGAAGGGGGAGTCATTGATATGCCCTATCCGCCTGCTAGATTCCACAAACTTGGGAACGATGGATTCGGGGAGTCGCCAGCTGAGTTCGTGCCCTGTGACGAGTCTGATGCTTCAGTTACAGGACCACGTCGATATGGTGGAGGCACACGGTGGATACACAACAACTTGGTTGGACCAAGACCAAGAAAGAGAAGACAGGCTGTTGAGGACGAGAAACCAAAGGACGACCCTGCAGAGCGACCGAGACAGTGATGGCATGACTGGGGGACCCTATGAGAGCGAGCATTCATTTTAGAACCTTACTTTAATTTTTGTTAAGCTTTATGGAAACTTTGATTATTTGATGTACACAGTTTACTTTCACCGTGGTTTTTCCACACTTGGGTGTGGACACGGCATTTCTTTTATTTACAGTTGGTTTTATGACAATGATAGATTATGTTCGAATCCGTTCATGAATTTAATTCAAACCGTTTTTCATTAATCCGCTGTTTCTGGTTAAAGTTGTAAATCGGAGGAACATTAATGAGGTTTCTAAAACGTGGTATTCAAGAGTTTTCTAAAGAGAAAATGATCTTTTATCACCTAATCAAGATAAGTAATGAAATCGGCGAAAATTAATTGTGAAGGTTGGTTACTATGTGACACTCGAGAAATCGGGGCGTTACAGTAAATGTGAGTGTTGAAGATGAGCCTAGTGCAAGCAAGGAATCCAATCTCAATGAAGATGAAGATTGTGCAGATGTTCTAGCAGATGCTCCAGCAACCAACCTCGACAATGAGTCTGATACAAGTACAGATGAACATGAAGACAAGCTGCCTACACAGAATAAAGCCCCATCCATCAGGATTCAAAAGATCCATCCTCAAGAAAATATCATTGGTGAGCTTCAGGAAGGAGTAACAACCAGATCCAGAAGTCTTATTGCTCATGGATGCTACATTTCAAAGATAGAACCTAGCAATGTCAAAGAAGCTCTTACTGATGAATACTGGATTAATGCTATGCAAGAAGAGCTTGATCAGTTCACAAGGAATGAAGTTTGGAGTTTGGTACCAAGACCTGAAGGAGTAAACATCATTGGCACAAAATGGATTTTCAGAAACAAGTCTGATGAAAATGGAATTGTCACCAGAAACAAAGCAAGACTGGTTGCTCAGAGGTATACTCAGATAGAGGGAATTGACTTTGATGAAACCTTTGCAACAGTAGCAAGACTGGAGTCTATAAAATTATTGTTGGGAGTTGCATGTCTTCTTAAGTTCAGACTCTACCAGATGGATGTCAAGAGTGCATTTCTGAATGGTTACTTAAATGAAGAAGTATATGTAGAGCAACCTACAGGGTTCATAGATCCTCATCATCCAGACTATGTATACAGATTAAGGAAAGCACTGTATGGATTGAAGCAAGCTCCCAGAGCTTGGTATGAGAGGCTTACTGAATTTCTTGTTAACAATGGATATTGCAAGGGAGGAATTGACAAGACCTTATTTGTTAAGAATGACAAAGGAAAACTCATGATAACACAAATCTATGTGGATGATATAGTCTTTGGAGGGATGTCAAACACGATGGTGGAGCATTTCGTTCAACAAATGAAGTCTGAGTTTGAAATGAGCTTAGTTGGTGAGTTGAGTTATTTTCTAGGTCTACAAGTGAAGCAAATGGAGGATTCCATGTTTATCTCACAGAGCAAATATGCCAAGGGCTTGGTCAAGAAGTTTGGTTTAGAGAAGTCAGGTCACAAGAGAACTCCAGCTGCAACTCATGTTAAATTAACCAAGGATGAGCAGGGAGAAGATGTTGATCAAAGTCTCTATAGAAGCATGATAGGAAGCTTGTTGTATCTTACTGCTAGTAGACCTGACATCACTTTTGCTGTTGGTGTGTGTGCCAGATACCAAGCTGCTCCTAAAGCAAGTCATCTACTGCAAGTAAAGAGAATCATCAAGTACATCAATGCTACAAGTGATTATGGTATTCTTTATACTCATGATACAAACTCTTCTTTAGTTGGATATTGTGATGCAGATTGGGCAGGTAGTGCAGATGATAGAAAGAGCACATCAGGAGGTTGTTTCTTTTTAGGAAATAATATAATCTCATGGTTTAGTAAGAAGCAGAACTGTGTATCTTTATCAACCGCAGAAGCAGAGTATATTGCTGCTGGAAGTAGTTGCACACAACTCATGTGGATGAAGCAAATGCTCAAGGAGTATGATGTTGAACAAGATGTCATGACATTGTATTGTGACAATCTCAGTGCAATCAATATTTCCAAAAATCCTATTCAGCACAGCAAGACCAAGCACATTGACATAAGACATCATTTTATCAGGGAATTAGTGGAGGATAAAATTGTCACTTTGGAGCATGTTACAACTGAGAAGCAATTGGCTGACATATTTACAAAGCCCCTTGATGCAAGTACTTTTGATAAATTAAGAGGAAATCTTGGGATTTGCCTCTTTGAAGGAGCATAGGAATTAACGTTCCTAAAGGTGTTAACAGCTAGTTTTACTTTTCTCATCATTAACTGTTGTTGTGATGTCAGCAGAGAGAAGGCTACTTCTTTGCTCAACTTCTATATAACCTCCTTCAACGGGCAAATTGTCTCAATTCAACCGATTGTACTTCTTCGTTTTGCAAGTTTTAACTTCCTTCATTTTCAATTTCTCATCAATTTTCCATGTTCAAAGTGTTGTGTCGCTTTAATCATCATGTCTGAAGCATCAGGGAAGCACGACTCTGTCAAGGCCAAGGTTGAGAGAACTCCACTTGGTGTGAAATGCATGGGCCTCAAGAGTGGTTCATCAGGTTCTAAGAAGAAGTTTGAGAAGAAGACAACCAAGATTCCATCAAGAAAGGTGTATCAGTCTCAAGCTCGTGACAAGACTACCTCAAATGCTCCTCTTATTGAAGATGTCACAGATGAAGAAGAACTTTCTACTGAAAACTCTCCCATTGGTTCTAATCAAGATGTTGTGCCCGATGTTAGGGCTTCTGTACCTGCAGATGGTTCAACTCAAGAAATTTCTGGAAAGGAATCCACTGCTCGTGAAGATTCAGATGTACCCACTCATTCTGATGGTTCTTCTTCTCCTTCGAAAGAGGATGAACCAGTACATGTGACCATTGATGATTCTCAGTCCAAGGAATCAAGCCAGGCTCCTGCCTCTATTCAGAACATCTCTGATGATGACTCTGATGATGTTCCGTTAACTGTTTCTCTGCCTGATAGTGTTGCTGCAAGAATCAAGAGAAAAAGAAGGGTTCCTGGTGTTGAAGAATCTCCTGCTCCAAAGAAGAAGACCAAGTCCACTCCAACAACTTCCAAGTCCAAGCAAAAAGATGTGAAGGGAAAAGGTAAGCAACAGAAAGTTAACTCCAAGAGTGTCAAGAAGAAGAAGGTTCCACATACTGCTGAGGAATCTGGGTCAGATGTTGAGGGGGATGTCGAGGACATCTTGCCTTCTGAGAAGAAGAAGTATGCAGGAAAACGCATTAATCAGAATGTCCCTGTTGTTCCTATTGACAATGTGTCCTTTCATGCTAAAGGTCATGTTCAGAAGTGGAAGTATGTGTGCCAATGCAGAGTTGCCAAGGAAAGGGAAGTTGGCTCTGATGTACTTGAGTGCAAGGAAGTGGTTGCACTTATTGAAAAGGCTGGACTGATGAAGACCATTCTCAAGGTGGGAGTTTGTTATGAAAAACCGGTGAGAGAATTTCTGGTGAATTTGTCTGTGGAAGTGGGACTTCCTGAAAGTGTTGAGTTTAGAAAGGTGTTTGTCAGGGCAAAATGTGTTGAATTCTCCCCTATTGTGATCAACAAAGCACTTGGCAGAAGTGTTGTTGAGTTTGTTGATGAGGAGTTGTCCTTGGATGTGATTGCCAAGGAGATTACTGCTGGCCAAGTCAAGAAGTAGCCCATCAAGAAGATGTTGTCTACAGGACAACTGAGTGTGAAGTATGCCATCCTTAACAGGATTGGGGCTGTGAATTGGGTTCCTACCCAACATACTTCTGGAGTTTCTACTGTTCTTGCCAGATTGATCTACAAGATTGGCATTTCTACTGCTTTTGATTTTGGGTCTTTTGTGTTTGAACAGACCTTGAAGCATGCTGACACTTGTGCTGTGAAGCTGCCCATATCATTTCCATCTCTTCTTACAGAGATTATTCTTCAACAGCATCCTCAGATCATCAGGGCTGATGAGGTTCCTTTGCCAAAGGGTGTTCCTATTACCCTGGATCAACGATTGTTTATGGAACCACATGTCATAGACATTGTTGTGCCATTTAGCAGGACTTCTGCCCCTGCTCCTGTGAGTGAATCTAGCACTAAGGTTTGTTGAGAATTCAAGTGCGGAGTTGGAGTCCCACATTGGTTAAGTTTGGGTGAGGAGAAGACTTTATAAGAGATGTGACCCATAAACCTAATGCCTTAAGGTTTTGGGTTAAGATGTGGTGTCCAAAATCTCTTGGTGTCTTGCTCCTCGGCCCATGGGCTCCCTTGTCTCCCCCAACAAGTGGTATCAGAGCCGATGGTTTGTGTAGCCATGGTTACGGCTCCTTGTGTCGAAAGTCTTCTTAGCAGTGTGGCTAGGCGGCGGGTTCCGTTGACGCGGTGAAGTGAACGGCGGTGCAAGAGTGGATAAGCTTCCACGGAGGGGGGCCATGATAATGTGGAGGTGACTCGCACTTGAGGGGGAGATTGTTGAGAATTCAAGTGCGGAGTTGGAGTCCCACATTGGTTAAGTTTGGGTGAGGAGAAGACTTTATAAGAGATGTGACCCATAAACCTAATGCCTTAAGGTTTTGGGTTAAGATGTGGTGTCCAAGATCTCTTGGTGTCTTGCTCCTCGGCCCATGGGCTCCCCTGTCTCCCCCAACAAGGTTATTATTGCTAAATTAATGGTTGTTTCTAGGGCCCTACAGGAGACTATTAGGATCAGCACTGCAAGGAAGCTAAAGGTTGATTCTTTGCTTCTCAAGCTTCAAGAGGAAGAAGGTCAAGAGGGTGAGCCAAGTGGGGCTGCTGCTGCTCCTCAGGATGCCAGCACTGAAGAAGAGGGAGAATCTGAAGAGAATATAGAAGACACTGAAGGCGCCTCCAGTTCTAATGATTAGTTTGTGGTTCTTGTTTTTTTTTTCTTTTGGTTGTAGTTTGTGTACCCTTTGCCAAATTTGTGCTAAAAAGGGGGAGTAGATCTGTGTAGCTGTGCAAACTATGTGTTTTGTGTGTTGATGGCTTTGGTCTGTAACAATTTGGAGACAAGTTCAAGACAGAGGCAAGTAATTGACTGGTTGTTTTGCTACTGTTGATTCTTGATGCATTTGATGATTAGCTTCTGTTCACACTGCTTCTTGTGTGTAGCTGTGCAAACTATGTGTTTTTTGTGTTGATGGCTTTGGTCTGTAACAATTTGGAGACAAGTTCAAGACAGAGGCAAGTAATTGACTGGTTGTTTTGCTATTGTAGATTCTTGATGCATTTGATGATTAGCTTCTGTTCACACTGCTTCTGGTGTGTTGATTAGCACTTGTTGGATAGTTAGTACTGTGCTTTATGAAGTGTGATGATTGTTAGTAAGATGCATCATTTGAGGGGGAGTCTGCTACTAAGGGGGAGCTTTGGTTCTCTTTGTTTACTCTCTCTGTTCAGTAAGTTGTTTTAGACAAAATTTGTCAAAGGGGGAGATTGTTGTTACTTTGTTGTCTTGCATTTTGTGAAAAACAACTGGATGTCGAAGCCGATGCCGTGGCATCTGCCTTTGTGTTGCTAGGACATCAGTCCTATGCTTGGAACGTTAATTGTGGGCCCTTGTAAATTTTATGAAGATATATTTTTATAGTTACTTGAGGAACAAGTAGCTGTACAGGAAGGGTTTGATTTGTTGGTTGTTATTTGTTGAAACAATCTTTGATAAAAGATTGAGTTTCTATCTTCACGTTTGAATTTTGCAACAATATCTTGGAGATTCAGTTTTGATTTGTTGCTGATATCTGTTACTTCAGCAAAGCAAACCCTATTGCCCAAGCTACCGCTGCTCAAGACTATAAAAGAACAAAGACCTAAAGCTTGAAGACTACTGAAGCTAATAGAGAGATCGAGTGTTTTAGGATTGTGATTGTTCTTTGTTCTTTGTTAATTGTGATCATATCTTGCTCACTGATTCTATAAAGCAAGGTTATGATCTGTGTCGGTTGCATCTGCAAACTTCGATTGTTGATTGTTTATTACCAATCACTGTGGCAGTGATTGAGAGAAAGTGAGAGGGGCTCTCATACTTAGGTTGAGGTTCTAAGTAGAAATACACTGGGTAGATTAGGAAGTGAACTATGAACCGTTGTGTTCATGAGTGTCTGTAATTCCTAAATCTTGAGATAGTGAATTTCCTTTCTTTGGGTTTTCAGATGTAGGTGAAGTTTTTCACTGAACTAGGTTACCAATTCTTGTGTCTTGTTTACTTGTGTTTTTGTTTATTGTTGTTACTGTTAGTCAATTGTCGAACCTGTTGTCCCAGCATCGTGTAGGACATTCGTCCTGTGAGAGAACCAGAATTTCACAACTGTTTGAGGTTGGTGTTTACAAAGGTTTGCTTCTGAATAAGCTAAGTGTAAACTAAATAAGAACAGATGAAGAAAGTGGAGGCTTGAATCTTTTCTTGTATTGCAGCTCTTGGTTTCTCTCACAGTCTTTCTTCTCTTCTTCAGCCTTAAATAGTCCAAGGTGCAAAGGATATTTCCGTTGAGAAAATATGACCGTTGGAGGGCATTTCTGGAACTTCCAGAACCTGCTGTGGCTGAATATCTTAGGTAAGGTCGTTAGGACTTAGGATAGTACAATTGCTTTTGTACTTGGACAACGACGTGACCTTTATCCTAGTTGACTTCTGATTAGAGCGATGCTTCATGTTGGAACTTGTGAAACTTGGTGATCAGAGTCAGAGGGAAGCTTGGATCCTCTGACCTTCATAACTTCTGCTTATGGACCTCAGAGTAGAAAGTACTTGATCTTCAGAGCCAGCTTACTCTTGGATTTCAGAGTCTTCACTTCTCAGCTTCTGGACCTTCAGAACTTCTGATCCTTCAGAGCCTCTGGACCTTCAGAGCCTCTGGACCTTCAGAACTTCGGATCCTCAGATCTTCTGATCCTTAGAGCTTCTGATCCTCAAACTTCTGATCCTTTGAACTTCTGATCCTGTTTGTCACAACGCTTGTTGTTCCTTTGTTGTCATACATTTTGTTAAAAACAACCTGATGTCCTAGCCGATGTCGTGACATCTGCTTTTGTGAAGGCCATGACATTTGTCCTTACTGGCGTGCAATGTGGGTCCCTTTGTTATTAGTTTAGAGGATGTGATTTGTTATTACTTGAGATTCAAGTAACTTATTAAAGGGAGATATACGCGGGTTGTTTATTGTTGGAACAAATCAGTGATTGGAGATTTGTTTCTATTCTTAAGTTGTTAATCACTCATATCATATCTTGAAGATTCTGTGCTGATATGAGTTGGATTAGATTTATTCTTCAGTCCAAGAAACCCTAGTGCCGCCTCGGCTGAAGTATAAAAGGACAGAGAACTGAAGCTTGAAGTGACAGAGAATGAGATTGAAGATTGAGTGTTTTTTTTTTAGAGTGTAAGTTGTTCTTTGTCATTGTTGATTGTGAACAAGTCTTGCTCATTGATTCTATAAAGTAAGACCTTGTTCTGTGTTGCGTTTGAGTGTCAAACAAACTTTGAGTTATTGTTGTTACCAATCACTGAGTCAGTGATTGAGGAAAAGTGAGAGGGGCTCTCATACTTAGGCTGTGGTTCTAAGTAGAAGACCACTGGGTAGATTAGGTTAAGAACAATGAACTTGATGTGTTCATGTGTGTCTGTAACACCTAGATCTTGAGATAGTGGAATTCCTTTTCTTTGGGCGAAAGCTAACCAGACGTAGGTGAAGTTTCACCGAACTGGATTAACAACTTGCTGTGTCTTGTTCCTTTTATTTGTACCTGTGTTTGTGCATTTTCAGTCATATTGTTCTAATTGTTTGTCCTAGCATCGTGCAGGACATCTGTTCTAAGGGATCTAGAATTTCAATTGGCATCAGAGCAGGCACCCTTGTTCTGCTTGGGTGAGCTCCAAGGAGATACTTTCTTGATCTCATGGACAGTAAGGAGGGAGGATCGATTAACAAGCCACCAATCTTGGATGGCTCCAATTATGATTACTGGAAGGTTCGCATGACAGCTTTTCTCAAGTCTATTGACAACAAAACTTGGAAAGTTGTGGTCAAAGGTTGGAAACATCCTGTCAAAGCTCAAGCTGAGGGAAGCACATCTATTTCTGAAGAAAAACCTGAGGATGAGTGGACAAGTGCTGAAGAAGAAGCTTCTCTGGCAAACTCAAAGGCAATGAATGCAATCTTTAATGTTGTTGACAAAAACATGTTTAGATTGATTAATACTTGCACTGTGGCCAAAGATGCTTGGGAGATTTTGAAAACTGCTCATGAAGGCACAACCAGGGTAAGGATGTCTAGACTCCAGATGCTTACCACTCGATTTGAGAACTTGGCAATGACAGAAGATGAGACAATTTCTGAATATCACATGCGTGTTCGTGATCTGTCAAATGCTTCATTTGCTCTGGGAGAACCCATGTCAGATGAAAAACTTGTGAGGAAAATCTTGAGGTCTGTAACCAGCTAGTTTGCAATGAAGGTCACTGCTATTGAAGAAGCTCAAGATATCAGCAGTTTGAAAGTGGATGAGCTTATTGGTTCCTTGCAGACGTATGAGTTGAAAGTGGGTGATAAACCTGAGAAGAAGACCAAAAGTATTGCCTTTGTATCCAACACTGCTGAAGGAGATGATGCTGACAGTGAAAGTGAGAATTTATCAGAAGCCTTGGCTCTTCTTGCTAGAAAATTCAATAGAGCTCTAAGGAAGATAGACAGAAGAAATAATCCTAATGTCCAGGACATTAAGTCAGACAACTCCAAATCCTTCAATTCCCAGTGAAAGGCCAAAGAGGAAGACAAATCAGGCCAAGGCAAGGGTGTTCAGTGTCATGAATGTGAGAGGTATGGTCACATTAGATCTGAGTGTGCAACCTATTTGAAGAAACAGAAGAAAGGCATGGTAGTTACATGGTCAGATGAGGATACTGAGGATGAGGAAGAATTATCTGCCAACAAAGTGAATGCCTTTTCAGGAGTTGTTAATGACTCAGATTCCAGTGGGGATGAGATGACATATGAAGAGCTAGAGGAGACCTACAGGCTGTTGCACATCAAATGGAAAGAAAATTGCAAGAGGTTGAAGGAGCAAGGGGATGAGGTAGAACTACTCAAGACTGAAAATGAAAACCTGAGGGGAACCATTGATAAATTAGAGGATGACCTTGAGGAATGGAATACAAAACTGAAAGATGTTGAAAGTGTAGAAAAGGCCAAACTTCTCCTAACAATTGCTAAGCTTCAAGAAAAGGTGTCCACTCTGACAGGAAAACTTGAAACTACATATAAATCAGTGCGTGTGCTGAACAGTGGATCCAACATGCTAGAAGAGATATTGGAAGAAACTAGCAAGCAAGGAAGAAGTGTGAAAGGCATTGGTTTCAGTTACAAGCATGAGAATAAGGGAAATCAGAAAGCATCAAAGAAGTTTGTGAGTACTTAAGAAAACTTTGAGTTCAAAAATCCAGTTAACTATCAGATGTCACACCCGATGTCACAACATGTGCCTCAGCATACAAATACTCAGAAGTTTACTGCACCAACTCCTTGGAGATGTCATTACTGTGGTAGGTTTGATCACATTAAGCCTTACTGCTTCAAGCTATATGGATATCCCCAGATTCAGAAGATCCTCAAATCATCCAAGAAGGCTTGGATACCCAAAGGTGAAGTCTCTTGCCTCATAGCCCACACATCTTTCAGAGTTTCATCAAGTGAAGACTGGTATTTTGATAGTGGTTGCTCAAAACACATGACTGGAAACAAAGAGAATCTGGAAAATCTTAAAGAATACTCCAGTAAATCTGTTACCTTTGGAGATGGTGCTAAAGGAAAAATCAAAGGCATTGGAAAGCTGGTAAACTCTGGATCTCCAAATCTGAATAATGTTCTACTAGTCAAGGGATTGGCTGCAAACCTAATCAGTATAAGTCAATTGTGTGATCAAGATCTAAATGTGTTGTTTAGCAAGACAGAATGTATGGTTACTACTAGTAATCATAAGGTTGTGATGAGAGGTGTCAGGTCTAAAGACAATTGCTACATGTGGGTTCCACAAGAGAAAGCACAAGTGTCTAGATGCTTGATATCAAAAGTGGATGAATTGAATCTATGGCACCAACGTCTAGGTCACATCAATCTCAAGAGTATGCAGAAAGTTATCTCTGAAGAGGCTGTTCGAGGTCTACCAAAGTTAAAAATAGATGAAGGTAAGATATGTGGAGAATGCAAGATTGGGAAGCTGACCAAAATGTCTCATGCAAAGCTCCAACATCCAACTACAACAAAAGTCCTTGAACTACTTCACATGGATCTAATGGGGCCCATGCAAGTTGAAAGCTTGGGAGGTAAGAAATATGTGTATGTGTGTGTTAATGATTTTTCCAGGTACACTTGGATTGACTTCATGAGAGAGAAATCTAAAACATTTGACATATTCAAGAAGATATGTCTAAAACTTCAAACTGAGAAGAACTGTGCCATAGTAAGGATCAGAAGTGACCATGGAAGAGAATTTGAGAACTCTAAATTCTCTGAATTTTGTGATTCAGAAGGTATAAGTCATGAATTCTCAGCTCCCATCACTCCTCAACAGAATGGGATTGTTGAAAGGAAAAATAGGACTCTTCAAGAATCTACCAGAGTAATGTTGCATGCAAGGAAAATCTCCAACAGATTCTGGGCTGAAGCTATGAGCACTGCATGCTACATCCATAATAGAGTAACCATTAGAGCAGGAACTGCAGTCACACTATATGAACTCTGGAAAGGAAGGAAGCCAACAGTGAAACACTTTCACATTTTTGGTAGCAAATGTTACATTTTGGTTGATCGTGATCAAAGAAGAAAGTTGAATCCTAAGAGGGATTAGGGAATCTTCATGGGGTATTCTACAAACAGCAAGGCCTACAGAGTGTACAACTCTCGAACAGAGGTCATGATGGAATCAGTAAATGTCTCTATTGATGATCAACCAAGTGAAAGGGAGGACACTACTGCAACAGAAGATGAGGATGATTCACATGTCCAAGCCAATGTCCCAATAGTTGACCTCGACATCGAGTCAGATGTAAGCTCAGATGAACAAGAAGAAAAGATGACCATTGCCAATAAAGGTCCTTCCATCAGAATCCAAAAGAATCACCCTCAAGAAAATATTATTGGTGATCCTAAAGAAGGTGTTACCACCAGGGCCAGGAGCTACATTGCTCATGAATGTTTCATCTCCAAGATGGAACAAAAGAATGTCAAGGAGGCCCTAACAGATGAGTACTGGATAAATGCAATGCAAGAGGAACTTGACCAGTTTAGAAGAAATGAAGTGTGGGATCTCATTCCTAGACCTGAAGGAATAAATGCCATAGGCACTAAGTGGATCTTCAAAAACAAGTCAGATGAGAATGGTGTTGTGACTAGGAACAAAGCAAGACTTGTTGCTCAAGGATACACACAGATAGAAAGGGTAGACTTTGAAGAAACTTTTGCTCCTGTGGCTAGGCTGGAATCCATGAGGCTCTTGTTGGGAGTTGCTTGTCTTCTGAAATTCAGATTATTCCAAATGGATGTCAAAAGTGCTTTTCTGAATGGATATCTGAATGAGGAGGTGTATGTTGAACAGCCAAAGGGATTTATAGATCCACATCATCCTGATCATGTCTACAAACTCAAGAAAGCCTTGTATGGATTAAAACAGGCTCCTAGAGCATGGTATGAACGACTCACAGATTTCCTGGTTAAGAATGGCTATTGCAAAGGAGGAATTGATAAGACATTGTTTGTGAAGAATGAAAGAAGAAAACTCATGATAGCTCAGATATATGTTGATGATATTGTTTTTGGTGGGATGTCAAACCCGATGGTGGAACATTTTGTACAATAAATGAAGTCAGAGTTTGAGATGAGTTTAGTTGGTGAGTTAAATTACTTTTTGGGACTTCAGATCAAGCAAATGGAAGACTCCATGTTCATCTCTCAAAGTAAGTATGCCAAAGGTATTGTTAAGAAGTTTGGTCTTGATAAATCTGGGCATAAAAGGACTCCTGCTGCTACTCATATCAAGTTGACAAAAGATAATCAGGGAGAGGATGTTGACCAAAGCTTGTATAGAAGCATGATTGGAAGCCTCTTGTACCTCACTGCTAGTAGACCAGATATTACCTTTGCTGTGGGTGCCTGTGCAAGACATCAAGCTGCACCAAAGACAAGTCATCTCTTACAAGTGAAAAGAATTATCAAATACATAAATGGTACATGTGACTATGGCATTCTTTACACACATGATACAAATTCTTCTCTTGTAGGGTATTGTGATGCAGATTGGGCAGGGAGTGCTGATGATATGAAGAGTACATCTGGAGGTTGCTTCTTCCTTGGGAACAATCTGATTTCATGGTTCAGTAAGAAGCAAAATTGTGTCTCTCTATCCACAGCTGAAGCAGAATACATTGCAGCGGGAAGTAGTTGTACTCAACTTGTTTGGATGAAGCAAATGTTGAAGGAGTATAAAGTCAAGCAAGATGTCATGACATTGTATTGTGACAATTTAAGTGCCATTAACATTGCAAAGAATCCCATTCAACATAGCAGAACCAAGCACATAGACATCAGACATCATTTCATCAGGAAGTTGGTTGAGGACAAAATTGTCACTTTGGAACATGTTGCCACAGAGAAACAATTGGCTGATATTTTTACCAAACCCTTGGATGCTGCTACATTTGATAAATTAAGAGGCAATCTTGGGATTTGTCTCTTCGAAGGAGCATAGCAATTAACGCCCCTTTTCAGTCTAACGGCTAGTTTTCTCGTAACTACCATTAACTGCCGTTGTGACATCATTGCTTCCTTCCCACTCAACTGCTATATAATCATCACCAACGGCCTCATTCCAATCTCACAACGAACTGCTAATTTTGATCTCACAATCTCCGATTCTCTTTACTTACAATTCTCTCAATTCTTGTACTTGTTCTTTCTGCATTACCATTTCACCATGTCTACAGGCAAGAAAGAATCTGTGAAGGGAAAGATAGAGAGAACTGCTGGTGGTGCTAGGGTTATGGGTCTGCACACAAGTTCTTCCGCTCAATCCAAGAAGAACTCAACTCCATCCAGGAAGCATTACACGTCACGTGCAACACCAATACAAAACCCTGAAGCCCCTGTGTCTGAGGATATTTCAAACTCTTTTGTTTCTGCAAATGATGAAGACAATGCCGCAACGTCTACACATTCCTCAGATGAGACAATCTCTGATCAGCCTGACAAGGAAGGTTCACTCTCAAAGGATTCTTCACCTTCGTCCAAGAATCCTAATTCCAAGGCTGAAGATTCAAAGGATGCTCTGTCAGTAGAGCCTATGAAGACACCTCCCATTGTTCACGATATCTTTGATGGTGATGATTCAGAGGAAGTACCCTTGGCGAGTGTTGCTGCCAGGATACTTAAAAGAAGAAGGGCATCTGTTGGAAAAACCCCTGTGAGCCAAAAGAAGAAAGCAAAGTCCACTCCTGTCTCTTCAAAATCAAGACTAGTGGATGTGCAAAGCAAGGAAAAGCAAAAGGTTGTGGAGTCCTCTGGCAAGAAAGCAAAGAAGACTACTGTGAAGAAGAAGGTTTCCAGGGTTGAACTGGATTCAGATTCGGATGTTGAAGCCGATGTCCTGGACATCACGGCTTCTGATCGAAAGAATTTTTCTGGTAAGCGCATTCCCCAGGATATTCCTTCAATTCCACTTGATAATGTTTCTTTTCATGCTGCTGAGAATGCCATCAAATGGAAGTATGTCTTTCAGAGACGTATTGCTAAGGAAAGGGAAATTGGGTCTGATGTTTTGGAATGCAAGGAGATTGTTGCTCTTATCACAAGAGCTGGTTTGAGGAAGACTGTTATGGAGATTGGCAAGTGTTATGATAAGCTAGTGAAGGAGTTCCTAGTCAATTTGTCTGATGATGTTGGCAATCCTGCCAGTCCTGAATTTAGAAAAGTCTATGTGAGAGGTCAGTGTGTGAATTTCTCTCCTGCAATCATAAATAAAGCACTTGAGAGGAGTGTGGTTGAATTTGTTGAAGAAGAACTCTCTCTGGACACCATTGCTGAAGAATTGACTGGAGGAAAGGTGACGAAATGGCCTGCCAAGAAGCTTCTCTCTACTGGATATTTGACTGTGAAGTATGCAATTTTGAACAGGATTGGAGTGGTGAATTGGATTCCCTCTAATCATACCTCTGCAGTCTCTGCTATACTGGCCAAGTTGATCTACCGTATAGGAACTGAGATTCATTTTGATTTTGGCTCTTTTGTCTTTACTCAAACCCTGAAGCATGATGAGACTTGTGCAGTGAAGCTTCCTGTCTCTTTTCCTTCACTTCTGACTGCTATCATCCTGAAACAACATCCTCATATTCTTGGTGTGAATGATGTGCCCTTTTCCAGAGGAAATCCTATTACCTTGAACCATCGCTTATTCTTGGAACCTCATGTCCTGGACATTGATCTGCCATCCAATAGGACATTTGTGCCTGCTTCTATGTCAGCTTCTGGAACAAAGAGTGTTCTTTCTGAATTGGAAGATATTTCTAAGGAGTTGCAAGAAACCATCAGGGTTGCTGCTGCAAGGAAGCTTAAGGTGGATGTGTTGATTCAAAGTCTCAAGGAGGAAGCTGGTCAAGAGGGTGAGCCTGCAGCTACTGCTGAGAAAGAAGGATCTGCAGACAATGAAGAGGAGCATTCTTCTTCTTCTTCTGATGTTTAGTTTGACTCTTATTTGGCTGTGCTTTCATTCTTTCCATCTTTTCCAAATTTGTGCTAAAAAGGGGGAGTATTGTTGTTCTTTCATCTTGCTTTGAAGACTTGGTATTCTGGTTCAGTTTTGTAATAATCATGAAGACTTATTCAAGACCGGTTATGTACTAGTTCTTCAAGTTGTTTGTTCAAGTATTCTACTGGTTCTGTTCAAGCATTATCTGGTGTGTTAGTTTTTGTGTGCTGCTATTCATATCGTATTTATACTTCAAGCAGTCTACATGGATGCATCATTTGAGGGGGAGTTCCTCTCTGGTTGGCTACAAAGATGCATTATTTTGAGGGGGGAGTTTTTTTTTTCCCGCTGCTGACTCTATGTGTTTTACCCTCTCTGGTTGTGAAGTTGTTTTTAGACAAAATTTAACAAAGGGGGAGATTGTTGTTCCTTTGTTGTCATACATTTTGTTAAAAACAACCTGATGTCCTAGCCGATGTCGTGACATCTGCTTTTGTGAAGGCCAGGACATTTGTCCTTACTGGCGTGCAATGTGGGTCCCTTTGTTATTAGTTTAGAGGATGTGATTTGTTATTACTTGAGATTCAAGTAACTTATTAAAGGGAGATATACGCGGGTTGTTTATTGTTGGAACAAATCAGTGATTGGAGATTTGTTTCTATTCTTAAGTCGTTAATCACTCAAATCATATCTTGAAGATTCTGTGCTTATATGAGTTGGATTAGATTTGTTCTTCAGTCCAAGAAACCCTAGTGCCGCCTCGGCTGAAGTATAAAAGGACAGAGAACTGAAGCTTGAAGTGACAGAGAATGAGATTGAAGATTGGGTGTTTTTTTTTAGAGTGTTAGTTGTTCTTTGTCATTGTTGATTGTGAACAAGTCTTGCTCATTGATTCTATAAAGTAAGACCTTGTTCTGTGTTGCGTTTGAGTGTCAAACAAACTTTGAGTTATTGTTGTTACCAATCACTGAGGCCGTGATTGAGGAAAAGTGAGAGGGGCTCTCATACTTAGGCTGTGGTTCTAAGTAGAAGACCACTGGGTAGATTAGGTTAAGAACAATGAACTTGATGTGTTCATGTGTGTCTGTAACACCTAGATCTTGAGATAGTGAAATTCCTTTTCTTTGGGCGAAAGCTAACCAGACGTAGGTGAAATTTCACCGAACTGTGTTAACAAATTGTTGTGTCTTGTTCGTTTTATTTGTACCTGTGTTTGTGCATTTTCAGTCATATTGTTCTAATCGATTGTCCTAGCATCGTGCAGGACATCTGTTCTAAGGGATCTAGAATTTCAACACTCAAGACAAACGTTAAAGTACCATAATTGTTCATCCACAAATAAATACTTGTTATCATCAAAACATAGAGTTGTACCACATGACCAAATCTTGATCTTACAATCTCCCCCTTTTTTATGATGACAAAACCATGTATTTTGATGAACAACTCTAAACAAATAAACTGAATACACTCAGAGTATAAGGTATCAGAGTTAAAACTTATCCTGATGTTTATAGTTTATCTTGCTCCTTCTGAATCCAAGACTCGAGCTTGATTCTGAGCTAAGCTCCCCCTGAATCTAATACTTAATATCAACCACGTTAGAAGTATCTAGATTCTGAGCTATATTGAAGTATGTGATCAGAGTTAATTGAGTCATAAGATGTATCATAGCATTGAAAGTGATGACATCAATCAAAATATATCGTTAGAGCATAGAAATTGATCACATAAGGGAGTTGTCATGATACTATTAGTTCTCCCCCTTTTTGTCATAAGCAAAAAGAATGAAAGTGGAAAAACTTAGTATAAGAGCATAAGACGAAATACTCCCCCTCAGAAGGAATACCAAGGGATACTTGGCTTCTGATGAGTATATCTTCTGATGAGAACAGAAGTGTCAAAGTCCAGAGGTTCTGGTGACATCTCCATTCTGGACAAAATTCCATCTTCAGATACTTCAGAATGAGAAGCTTTGAACCTGCTCTTCTTCTGATGACGCAAGTCAGAAGTTGTAGTAGCATCTTCTGATGTTGTTGCTTCTGGTTTGTCAAGTTCTGAGTCTTTATTTCTTTCTCAAACGGTCATGCTCATATCTGCAAGCTTTTTCAGCTAGCTTTGACTTGTCAGAGTCAAGCTTATCATTAATTCTTCAGGTTCAATTTTTAGATCTTGGGACATATGTCTTTCTCCCGTCATGTGTTGCATGCATCCACTGTCCAAGTTCCATGGTTGGAGTTTCGATGGACCTATTCAGGATATCTGCAACATATATAATCTTATCCCTAGGTACCCACTTTCTGGGTCCTTTCTTGTTAGTTAGCCCACAAGTTCTGACAACTTTGGGTCTTTCAGCAGGATAATATAAAGGAATTTGAGCATGATATTTTGACATAAAGAAAGTTCCTTTCTTAAGAGATGATGGAGCAACTTCAGAAGGTTTAGAATAGCCAATGCCATACATTCCATTTCTGCTTACGCCATAGATCATTGAAGCCATTAAGCTTCTGTCTACGCTTTTAGCCAGGAATATTTGAAAAGATTTTTCATATTTAGATTCATTCTTATTATCAGAGGCATCACAAGCAACAACTTCTTCTAACTTAACAATCTGATTTTTGAGCACGGAGTTAGAGTTTACTAAAGCATGATTACTTTCTTTTAATTCAGAAATACTTTTCTCATGTTCCGTAGAAGTCTTAGAAACAGCATAGAAATCCTTTTTCAACTTTTTATGCATAGTCAAGAGAGAGTAATATTTATCCATAATTTCAGACAAAGCATCTTTAAGTTCAGAGGTTGAGAAAGAAGCGAATACCTCATTTTCATCATCAGAGTTTAGATCTTCCTCTGATGCAGGTTCAGAGTTAGTTGCATCTTTTGACTTTGCTTCTTTGTTCTTGACAATAGCCATGAGTCCTTCAACAACTTCTCCATCAGAATCAACTTCTTCTGACTCTGAGTCATCAAAAGTCACCATCACACCTTTCTTAGCTTTGAAATGCTTCTTTGGCTTCTTGTCCTTTTTCAGCTTTGGACAATCAATTTTGTAGTGCCCTGACTCTTTGCATTCGAAGCAAGTGACTTCCTTTGATGAAGACTTCTTCTGACCAGATGAAGATTCATGCTTTCCTTTGGCCTTTGCTGAGCCTCTGTACTTGCTCTGCTTGTGCTTCCAGATGCGGTTGAGCTTTCTAGAGATCAAGGTTAGCTCATCTTCATCCGAATCTTCAGAGGTTTCTTCAGACTCTTCTGCAGCTGCTTGGAGAGCTTTAGCCTTTTCAGATTTGGATTTCAAGGATATGGACTTCTTCATGTGCTTCTGATGTTCAGCACGATCTAACTCATGACACTTCAACATGCTTATGAGTTCTTCCAGACCCAACTGTTCAATGTCTCTTGAAAACGTCAAAGAAGTTATCAAGGGCACCCAGCTTTCAGGAAGACCTCTAAGGACCCTCATAACATGATTAGCAATGGTGTAGCTTTTGTTGAGGGGTCTTATTCCAGCAATAATCAACTGGAATCTGAAAAACATATCCTCAATGGATTCGTCAGGTTCCATTTGGAAGGATTCATACTGCCTGATCAGAGACAACGCCTTTGTCTCTTTCACTTCTTTGTTTCCTTCATGAGTCATCTTTAAGGAATCAAGGATACACTTAGCAGAATCACGATCAGTAATTTTCTCATATTCTTAATATGAGATGGCACTTTGGAGAATAGTTCTTGATCTGTGATGATCTCTGAACTCCTTCTTTTGATCTTCACTCATCTTCTCCCTTGGGATCTTTACACCATGTTCATCAACAGGAGGGGTGTAGCCATCAACAACAAAATCCCAGAGATCAGGATCAAAGCCAAGAAAGAAGCTTTCGATTCTGTCTTTCCAGTAATCAAATCTCTGACCATCAAAGATAGGTGGTCTTGCACTGTATTGATATTTGCTTGTAGTAGTGGAGGAAACCATGACTTTTTCACACTGGCCTGGATCTACTAAACACTGTTAAGTGTGGTAATCAGAACTTGCACTCTGATACCAATTGAAGGTGTGAAAAACGACTAGAAGGGGGGGTTGAATAGAGTTTTGAATATAAAAACTTTCCCCTTAAGATTTAAAGTAAATCTTTTCGGTTTATCTGAGATAGAAGGTGCTGCGGATAGAGAAGAGAGAAGCACACAAGTATTTTATCCTGGTTCACTTGATAAATCCCTCAAGCTAATCCAGTCCACCCGTTAAGGTGATTTCTTCCTTCTTAGAATGAAGGCAATCCACTAATCAAAGATTGTTACAACTGCACTAGAACACCTTGCTCAGTGACTAACAACCTAAGAACTAGCAACACCAAGATTCACTATCTTAGTCTTCTCAAGGATACTGACATAACTGGTCCCTTAAGGAATCACCACTAAGATACACAGATCCTAGTCTTCTTAAGGATACTGACCTACCCGGTCCCTTAAGGAAAAAACAAACAACTGTATGAGGTTGGTGTTTACAAAGGTTTGCTTCTGAATAAGCTAAGTGTAAACTAAATAAGAACAGATGAAGAAAGTGGAGGCTTGAATCTTTTCTTGTATTGCATCTCTTGGTTTCTCTCACAGTCTTTCTTCTCTTCTTCAGCCTTAAATAGTCCAAGGTGCAAAGGATGTTTCCATTGAGAAAATATGACCGTTGGAGAGCATTTCTGGAACTTCCAGAACCTGTTGTGGCTGAATATCTTAGGTAAGGTCATCAGGATAGTACAATTGCTTTTGTACTTGGACAGCGACGTGGCCTTTATCCTAGTTGACTTCTGATCAGAGCGATGCTTCATGTTGGAACTTGTGAAGCTTGGTGATCAGAGTCAGAGGGAAGCTTGGATCCTCTGACCTTCGTAACTTCTGCTTCTAGACCTCAGAGTAGAAAGTACTTGGTCTTCAGAGCCAGCTTACTCTTGGACTTCAGAGTCTTCACTTCTCAGCTTCTGGACCTTCAGAACTTCTGATCCTGTTTGTCACAACACTCAAGACAAACGTTAAAGTACCATAATTGTTCATCCACAAATAAATACTTGTTATCATCAAAACATATATTTGCACCACATGACCAAATCTTGATCTTACAGGAGTCCCACTCGAGAGTTTAAAATGGAAAAATGTGTTAGGCAGGGGATCCTCCTACACCGTTCTTGTTCTTCATTGTGGCGGAGGGTTTGAGTAGGATTCTAAGGCAAGCGATTGAAACAAATAATTTCATGCCTCTGAAGGTTGGCAGGATTGAGATTGTGGAGGTATCTTTTCTTCAATTTGCGGATGATGCGCTATTTATAGGGGAAGCAAACATTCAGAATGTGATTGCCCTGAAGTGTATTCTAAGATGCTTCGAATTGGTTTCGAGTATGAAGATTATTTTTTTTTCAAAAGCAAACTAGCAGGAATCTTATTTGCTGGAAATCTAGCAAATCGTTTTGCGGCTTTGTTAAATTGTAGTGTAATGGCCTTGCCTTTTGTGTACTTGGGGCTTTCTGTGGGGGGAAATCCGAGGTGGGGAAAATCGAGGCGTTTAGCCACTTGGAACCAGTTATGGCAAAGATGAAGAGGAAGTTATCGAGTTGGAGGGGTAAACAACTATCTTTAGGTGGGCAGCTTTGTCTTGTGAAAAATGTATTATCTGCTCTTCATTTGTATTTTATCTCTTTCTTCAGGATTCCAAAAGGGGTAGTCAAATTTTGCAATCAGATTATGTCGAGATTTTAATGTGGTGGTTCGGATGAAGTAAGGAAGTTACCTCGAGTCAGTTGGTCGCAAGTCTGTAAATCTAAATTGGAGGGGGTCTTGGGGTGAAGGATCAAGAGCAAGGTTCTAAATATCAAAACGATATTCAAATATCGTCCGAGATGTAACGGTATCGGTGACAACCGTGACCGATACAGAACGATTTCTCGGAGCTAATCGAAATCACACGTCCGCGATGTCAACAGAAGCCTTGTAACGACGTTTTTACTGTAGCAACATGTTTTTCCCAAAATCCTGTTTCATAGCCAGTTCCTGACTTCCTCTGGCTCTGAGACCTCTATCTTCCTAAGTTCATGTCTTCCTCTAGCTCTCTGAGACCGTGAGATGAGTCCATTGTCATGCTCCGACAAACACAAAACCACCACCCACGGCGTTCTTCAGTCTTCTCTTCTTCGTCATCTTCGTCCTTGAGGTGAGCTGGTGAGGTAAAGTAACCATAACCCACCCTTTAATCTCTTCAGATCTGTTGTTTTGCCACTGGATCTTTGGCTTTTTGTTGATTTCTTTAGGAGAGAAGGAGAGGAAAGAAAGAGGCCGACCTACTCTGCTTCTGAAAAGATTTACACTGGTTATGGGTTGAGAGGGGGGAGAGACTTTGATTTGGTAAAGTGGGTCATGGGTTGTTTTTTTTTGATATTTTTATTTTCTTATCTCCCTAAATTTATGGCCATGATCCGTGTGATTTAATCTAGTTGGTACTTCGTTGATTGCTATTAATTGATATGATTTTTTTCTTATGGTGTTGGTCGAATCATTAAAAGATTTAGCCATGGTATTAATTTTTTTAAGGTTGGTATTAATTGAATATGTAATTATGTAATTTATTCATATTAATCATTTTTTTAATTATTTTCTTTACTTTTTAACATCTTATGAAAATTTTAACATCTTAATTATTTGTGATGTATAATATAAGTTATAAATAATATTTTTTTTTCACATAATTTATGCATTTTAAACATAATTTGTGAACCATTCACACCGCAACAGGCGCAACACATATCGCAGCAACAGTAATATCCGTTATTGCAAAAACCGCAACGCGACTGTGACTGCGACCGATATTTAGAACCTTGATCTAGAGTGTAAACAAAGAGATGCTTGGCAAGTGGCGTTGTCGAATGTTACATGAACATGATCAACTATGGTGCAGAATTTTAATGGCAAAGTATGGGCAGGATCAGATATCAAAGGCTTCTTTTTTGTGGAAGGACTTAAATAAATCTTGTGTGAGTGGTGCAACATGGAATTGGTTTGAAAATGGGCTGAGCTAGAGGATTGGTGAGAGTAATGATACTAGTTTTTGGGACGAGGATTGGTATAGAGTAGGGAAATTTCGAGATCAATACCTTGATTTATTTCAGTCTTCAGTGCAACTGGATTTGAATATGATGGAGATGGTTTCTAGACTGATAATAAATGGTGTTAGGATTTCAAATGGTAGGAGAGGGTGGAAGGGGAATCTCAGAGGAAATTAGATGAGTTATTACAAATTATCTCTTCTTTTGTGCAGATAAGGGGAATGAGGGATTGTTGGATTTGGAAAAGAAAGGGATGGAAAGTTTTCAGTAAGTTCTGCCTATGAAGTAATTGTTTCTCGAGATATTGATCAGGAGAAAGGGGTATTCAAGTCCCTTTGAAAAACTCCTGCTCCATCAAACGCAATTTCCTTAGGCGGGAAGATCTTGATTAGTTGAATTCAAACTAAGGATAATTTGTTGAGGAGGAATATTTCGCTGAATGACTCAATGTGTGTTCCGTGCTAGAACATAGAGAGGGAAGGTAGTACCCAAAGTGTGAGGAAGGTGATGAGAATGCTTAGAGAGAGAAGCTCTAACCACTTAGAGAGAGAAAGTGTAACTGAATTTCAATGCTATTATTATTCAAATGAGCTAAGAGTCTCTTACAATTGGTATTTCCCTCCTATTTATAGAGGTAGAGTTGGGCTTTGGCGCATTTATCTTATCCAAATGGGTCTGTCGGGCCTCGGAAAGGGTGGCCCAAGGTCATGGCGCGTTCCCCGCCTAAGGCCAGGCACCCTGGGCGAGGGACGTTGGGGTCTCGCCCAGTCCAATGTGTAATGTTGTTGATGAATCTGTTGCTCATTTGTTTTTCGATTGTCTGTGTGCGTGGCATGTGTGGTGTCTGGTATTTAAGGGGTCGAGGATTTGTTTTGTTTCCCTTGTTTCTTTGAAGGAGCATTTTAGCCAGTTTATTGGGAGTAGTTCAAATGATAGAAAGGCTGGGCTTTCGTTAATCTGGGCTAGCAGTGATTTGGCGAGTATGGAACGGTAGAATTGGGAGGATTTTCCGGGACGAGCCATTTGAACCAGTATCAATGTTTGAGCAGGTTAAAATGAAGGCATGGGTGTGGCTTAGGGCCAAAAATAGTCATTTTCATCATGCTATATCTGAATGGTTCAATGAACCCATGATATGTCTTTTTGATATGTGAAAGGAGCTAGGTGTTTAACTGATCTGTTGAAAGGGTTTTCCTGCTTTCTTATGTTACTTTTCAATTTTCATGTAGTTTCTTATGATTTTTTTTGTAATTAGTAGGAGTACCGTTATTGATATATCTTTACCTATAAAAAAAAATTAGTGTGATTTCTTAATCAAGGATGTTACCTGATAAGTCATTCCGTGTGAAGGGAGTGGATATAATTTACTCACTCAAAATACTAATAATCATCAAATAAAAGTCAAAAAGCGGCTATATATGGTACATTGCCATTAAGATTTTTTTTTTTTTTGAAATGTCATTAAGATATCAATTACGTTTCCAGAGGTAGTATTTAAGTCAAACAATTTTTTTTTAAACGTTAAGTCATATAGTTGAATTGACTTCTCTTTCGTATGAAATTGATGATATGTCGTGCCTCCATGGTGTGTGAGCACTAATCAGAAAAACGCATGGGACCAACGGAATTAAGTAGGGGAATCAAGAGTTCATTGATCGCTAATCTTTATTTTTTAGGAAGGCTAGCAGCACACTCTAAAATATTTCTTGTGATTAATTTTATTTTTTAAAAAGTCAATATATTTTTTTTTGAGTTTAATGGATATGCACTGACAGTGTAAAATAATTTTACACAGACATCCAATTGAATTCCGCCAAATCAGAAAATATCTTATTCTTTTAATTAAAATTAAAGTCAAATGTAATTATCTCTCCTATGTGGCATGCTTTGATTGGATGACTGTGTAAAACTATTTTACACTATCAGTGCATATCCATTAAACTCATTTTTTTTACTTCTTAGAAAATGTGTTGTATTTTTTAAAATAAATGAATCACAAAAAGCATGTTAGAATGTGTTTTTAGAAAAGTATATGTTACTAGCATTTCACTTTATTTCTTTGACGTTTGAGAATATATTTTAAGGGTTCCTTAAGTGGATAAGGGTCATAGAAAAAAACTAGTTTTAACACGATACGTTAGGTTTTTTATAAACAATTGCTATCTCAACTAAATCAGATCATCTCTGACATAAAATTTGAATAAATTAAGTTTTCACTAAACATGAAACAACATTTATTGATTATTCACTATACTACTAGTCATTTTTTGATTATTCAATATACTACCAGTCAAGGTTAATTCCAACCCAGAGAAGAAAATTCAGAGATATAAACGCACACGCACACGTATTGATGGAGAAATTATGCCTATATAAAGAACACCAGAACTAAAGAAAGAGCACAACAACTGATCAGTGAGTCATAATTAGAAATCAACAAGGTTAATCCAATATACTAGTGAAAATGAGTTCCAACAATTCCAAACAAAACCATGATCAACTTCCCACTACAGAGGTTGATGATGCTTACCAATCTGCTTTGGTGCTATGTTTTAGTAGAATCATGCCTGCAGTATTAAATGCTGCTATTGACCTCAATTTGTTTGAGATCATAACAAAGGCAGAAAAATGTAGTTCAATGTCTGCCTCTGAGATTGCTTCTCATCTTCCAAATTACCAGCAGCACCCAGAATTGGCTAACAGGCTTGAACGCATGTTACCTGTGTTGGCTAGTTACTCTCTTTTGAATTGCTCCATTCGAACCAATGAAGGTGGAAAGAGAGAAAGGGTTTATAGTCTCACACCCATTGGTGAATACTTTGCGTGTGATGGCAACAATGGAGGAGGCTCTTTGGCTCCACTCTCAACTTTGATCCACCGAGGATATCACGATATTTGGTAATCAACATATTGTGCTCATCTAATTATTTTAACTCACATGCATTTTGCATGGCTACCTTTTTTTACATGAAGTATTTTTTATTTAATATCCTTTTAAATTTAGAGTAGAGTTTCTTACGTTCAAAAAAAAAAGAGTAGAGTTTCTTTCAGTTTTTTTTTTTTTGTAAAATGAAAGATTTATTATTGATGAACCAAATATCTAGGGAACAAGGCTCTACCTAGTGAGCCCAAAAGCAAGCTAGCTAGCAAAGCAAAAGAAACAAGAAACAGCAACAGATAGAAAAAGAGTAGAAGCACAATAGAATAAAACAGAACAAAAGTAGAGTTTCTTTCAGTTTTTTTAAATCACTTTTTAATTCATTATTTTTTTTGAAAACAAAATATATTAATATAGATAACACAACATTAGAACAAATGTGTGCGTACCAATGGGTAAAAAAGACAAGTCTTCCCCACTTTGGTGACCAAAAGAACTTAGGAATGAGACTCATTAAACCATTCCCAGAAAAAATTATGTGGAAAAACCCTAGTGAAGGAAAAAATGTATTCATTCCCAAGAAATCAACCAAAATCTAAAAAGAGAGATACTCAATACTCAATAAAAAGAGAGTCAATTCATTTTTTTGTGTACTTCGGAAAGTAGACAATTCATTACCATTCCCAGAAAAAATTATGTGGAAAAACCCTAGTGAAGGAAAAAATGTATTCATTCCCAAGAAATCAACCAAAATCTAAAAAGAGAGATACTCAATACTCAATAAAAAGAGAGAGTCAATTCATTTTTTTGTGTACTTCGGAAAGTAGACAATTCATTTTTAAAAATTTTAAGGTGTTTTTTCAATTTTTTAAAAATTAATATTTCAAAGATAGTTGAAATCTGATGGTTTGGAAAACTATTATGATTATAAGAAAAATTTACTTATAGAAAAATAAAAAGTGATTTTAATTAGTTTAAGTAAATACAAATCATCTTAATCAAGTGAGTTGATGTAATAGTTCGGCACATCGTCTTCTTAAGCAAATGTTAGGGGTTTGAGTCCCAATTCTTTTGAATTAAAAAAACTCATTGGTCAATCCTCTACTGCGTAGTCGCTGACATGAGAAAATTGATTAGTCTTATGACAACCGACTGTTAAGATACCTGGCATGGATCAAAAGCAGAAAACATAAATTAACTTATACTCTAATTAGAATCTCTAAAAATAATCTCTATTTTTAGAATTTTTTTTCTTTTCGAAATGCTCTATTTTTTTATTGTTAAAAGTAAGGTTAAATATATTTTTAGTTCTGTAAAATACAGGTGAACTAGACTTGATCTATATAAAAAATTTAATAACTTTTAGTCACCAACATTAATTAAATTAGTAAAATTAGTCATTTGGTTCATTTTTTGGCGGTTTAAACTGCCACGAACAATTGTCACTAATACACAAAAACTACTAGAAAATGTACTATAGAGATTAGCTTCACCTATTTTAATAATGTTTGTGATTGAAAGCTATGAATTTTTTAAGAATAAAGCTTAGGTCAAATGCCTTTTTTTTTTTATAAACAAAGCTTACAAGAAACAAAACAAAGATGTCAAATGCCTTACCTTTGTTATATCCAGTTTTCCAAAATATACCACCTAATTATTGAATTCCATGTCATCAAAATATCAGAAAACCTCAACTAACGGATTTTAATCGCTCAAACCCCAACCGTTGTGGACTTGTGGCACTGAGATCGCCGTCGTCTATGTTTATCACGCCCACCCCATCGTCAAATTTCTACCTTTTTATATATTCTCAAATATATTGAATTTGCATATCTGGTTAGATTAGTCAAAGATGGGGTCTACGTTGCCATCACTCTTGGATGTTTAACGGAGAAAACCCAATTAAATTCACTCTTGGTTCAGATGTATCATGTATAACGTGGATCATCTACTTTATAAAAAAGTATTTGGAGTTTTTCTATTTTTTTATAGGCAATTAATATATTGAAAAGAAGTACAAGGGGTACTTCAACTCAATACAATAGAGAATAAAAGGAAGAAAAAAGAAATCAAACAGCAACAATTATAGTAGATAGAGAGAGACCAACTACTTCTAAAGAACCCAACTCCCCTTGAAGAGAGACTAAAAAATTAAGCCTCATTAAAACCTTACCAGAAAAAACCTCATTGGGGACTTTTAAGATGGAGTTTTTCTGATAGTAACTTTGTTCAATGGATCTACTTAATAAATGACATTTATTCTTAAAAATAGTTGCACACGTATTATCACATGATTGGTAAACTTGATAAAATGACTTTAATGAACTTGATCTAAGTTTCTCTCTGTACAAAAACAGTGAAATAAGGACGAGGGAATGTTAAACAGGGGCAACGAGAACGTGAACACGTGTATGAGGAAACATTGTTTTTATACACTACTGGCAGAAACGTTTGATTAAGTCCGTCAGTTAGATTTTTTAATATTTTGATGACATAAAATTTATTAAGTAGGTGAATTTTAATTTGAAAATTGGATATAATGGAGGTAAGACACTTGACTTAAGTTTTATCCTTTTTAAAGGACTATATTTATTTTGATGACCCCTATATTTTACATAACTAAAAGTATTAACCTTATAAATTATTATTTCTAAATCTCAAACAAATGCATTAGTACAGAGTAACAATACTAGTATAGAGTAACAATGTAAACAAAACTCTTTATATTTTACCCTTCTTTGTATTGGGTTGAAGTACCCCTTGTACTTTCAATTCAATATATATTTTGGTTTATAAAAAAAAAACAATGTAAACAAAAGACCTGAGATATACTTGCTACCTAATTAAGCATTTAATTTTAAACTCTTCAACAAAATTTCATGAAAATTTGACAATGATTTCATTTTGCTTCTTTACCAGGAATGATGCAAAGGATGCAATTGTGGACCCTAATAACAACAACCATTTCCATAAACTTCATGGATTGTCCATTTACCAATATTTGGAGAAAAATACAGAACTGAATCACTTGTTTAACAAAGCAATGGCCCAATGTGGCCCATTAGAAATGAAAAGAATCCTTCAACTATATAAAGGATTTGAGGGAGTATCAACATTGGTTGATGTAGGTGGTGGAGTTGGTCAGGCCTTACAACTAATTATCTCTCAATATCCGTCAATAAAAGGAGTTAATTTTGATTTGCCTCAAGTGATTCAACATGCACCACCTCTTCAAGGTAATATATGTAGTTTTCTTTCAGCTTTCGTTATGTATGACCTACAATATTTTTAAAAATGATTTTCTTAATCACTTTCGGACAGGTAAAGTGTTAGCTGATGACTCAATAATATTTTGATATGTGTTTTAGAAAGTTCTAACTCATGACACATGTCAAAATATATTTTACTGGTTGACCTAAGATTAGAATGATTTTACCTCATATTTACTTGGACTGATTTTAGCATTTCTTTTTTTAAAAATGGAATAATTATGTTTAATTTCTAGAAAAATATTGGTTTATGTACATTTAGCCAAAATTAATTACAAAACACATGTTTTGCTTAAAGGGATTGAGCATGTTCCAGGAAATATGTTTGAAAGCGTTCCTCAAGGTGATGCCATTTTGCTAAAGGTTAGTGAACAATATGAAAGCACAATCTTTTAATTTTAGACAATATAACATATGTACTAATCACAGTTTTTTCCATTGTCATTGGTCATTTCAGCTTGTATGCCATAATTGGGCAGATGAAGAATGTGTGATGTTTTTAAGAAACTGCTACAAAGCTTTGCCAAAAGGTGGAAAGGTGATTGTTCTAGACTACATAATGCCAGAAGTTCCAAACCCAAGCAACATCTCTAAGCATGTTTGTGCTATTGATAATGTAATGTTTCTTATAAATGCTGGAAAGGAAAGAACAGAGAATGAATTTAAGAGTTTGTGCATGAGGGCTGGATTTTCCAAATTTTGTGTTCCTTGCAGTGATTTCTCAGCTATATCAGGAGTGATGGAATTTCATAAATAAAAATGATAATGCAGTGACTTTGAATTTCAATAAGTATTGTTAGAGTTGGAAAAAGTTTGAGGGGGGAAAATGCTGAGAGGCATTATGCAATTTATTTTTCTATGTAATTATGCAGAATTTCGTGTTCTGCTTTGATGTATTGGGTTTTTATGGTCCCCTGATTTCAGGTGGCTTAGTTGTGCAAGGGCTTTGGTGGTTCTCTTATATTTTTCACTTGTTGAGTTTGTTGTGTTTGTAATTGGTTACATCTTGTACTCAAAACTCATTTCATTATTGATGAAGTTTGTTAGTGTATACAAATAAACTTGTAATTGTCAATAAAATGATGAGTTATAGTATTCATACAAGTGTTAAACTCATTGATCTTGTACTCAAAACTCATTTCATTAATGAAGTTTGTTAGCTTATACAAATAAACTTTAATTGTCAATAAAATGATGAGTTATAATATTCATACAGGTGTTAGATATACTTCTGGACACAACTAGTAGATGATTTCTTTCTTAAAAAAATTTAAATGATGTTATTAGTTGTATTTATCTCATCATACCTTTTTTCAACTGAGTTTTGAGTAAGATTATTTTAGATTTATAAAAAACCGAAACAAAATGAATAAAATAGAATGATATGTTGTGGAGTAAAACCACATTCATATTATTTGAATATTTTAGGATGATACAACAATATAAAAAAATTAACATCTAAAGGCCTAGATTCTGCGTTAGTTACACTAAACCGCTACAAAATGTCACATTCAACGGTTATCATGACAGTTCTTTGCTTTTCTTTTTACTTGAATAGACAGCTTTCCCGGAGCAAATGTTATCTAACCACAACAAATTGGGTAGTCATTTATCAACGGGAGGCGGCGCGTAAATTATTTGTGGCGATTAATTTCGAGGTGGTTGGCCGGTTGCGATACGACCACAAAATGATTAAATATGATTGAACAAATTACAGCCCACTACCCTCAGGTTTCTTAATATTTTTTTTGGATAAGTCATATGAAAATATTACTAACCAATTGCACAAGTTGTGCGAGTCATCAAATAACAGGACAAGAGTTAACAAAGAGAAAAGGAACAAAGCCAAGGCAATACAAGGAAGGAAATGCCAAGAAGCCAAGGTAAAACAGGGAATAATAGAAAAGAGGGAACAGAGACAACAACGGGAATTAATGGGGACCAAAGCATATAATGCAAGGCCAAAGGCGCGTCTCATCAAAAGAAAATCACCCCCTTGTGATGATACACATGCCTGCACCCACTGCACTAATACTCCAGAGTTATCCACACCCGCGATTAACACCAATCCAAGAGCAACACTGCACTAGCAAACGCATGAATGGCACCCGTATATACCATTCAAAACAACCACCACCTCACCTGCAATAGCTTATCCTGTAGCCTTAACGCATAATAAAGGTTGAGAAAGTCACTCATAAAGAGAGAAATGGAAGCCCTTCACCTTACCAAACAACCAATGCCAACATCGGAGCTGAGCATCTTCTAATATCTTCTCCTCATCTTGCACAATCCCAACATTGAAGATATATAATATGATTTTTGTGCATCCATAGAGACCTTGTTACTGCAAACCAAATGCATCTAGAGATCTGATTTTGTTTTGCATTCAGAGTAGGCATAATATGCTGCAAAAAATGATTTCTACTTCCTCGCGGAAACACCGTGTTCCAACCCAACCATCTATATCATTTCATCCAGACTTTTGAGGCGAGTGGGCATGTCACCAATAAGTGGTCGACTGTCTCCTCCACATGTGAACACACATGCAAAGAGCCTCAACAACATTTAGGATGATCTTCCTCCTACGGATATTTGCTCTTGACGGTAGTCTATCCAACAACATCCTCCAAACGAAGACGCACACATTTGATGGCATAGCTGGAACCCACATAAGGCGGAACATCAGATCAATTTCCCCTGAAGGACCCTAGAGAAACTCATAAGTTGATTGCACCGAAAAGATGCCCTCCACCTCGGTACCGTTGTTCAGGCCCAAGAATCAGAGATATCCTGTAACAAAGGTGTCCCAACAATTACCTTATGTAGATCATCCACAAGTAAGCACTCTGTAAGACCCAAGTTTTTAAGCTTAGAATAAGTGAATAAAGTTCCTATTCACGATTAGGGTTGATGGATCGTGAAGGAAAACCTGAACAAGAGTTTATTTAATGAAATAAATTTATGAAGGAGAAAGTTCAGGAAAAGTCAAAGGATTGTATCGAAGTCGATTTAAGTTATAGCACGACTAATATTCGCTTTAAAACCTAGGACAAGAACCTTAGGAAATAAGACTATGTTCCACCCTTGGAACACTGTAGGAATTTCTTCCAAAAATCTTCAGAGAAATGTTAGAACTTCTCTTATTCATTGTATGACAATCGTTTCGAGGCGAAACTCTAGGATCTACGAACGTCCGATTCCAATCATCGGAAGTTTGCCGAAACTGAAACCCTGGTATTTCAAAACCCTAGAATCAACCGACGATGAAGACTTTTTCTATTCGGAGCTTCAAATGAAGATTCCACACGCGTACACCCATTTCTCTTGATGATTTCAATCTTTCTTTAGAAGGAAGTTTTCTATTCCGACATCCGATGCAAAAAGCAACTTATCGGGTAAAATAGTTTTATACCGATTATGCATTAGTCGCCAAAATACAAGGAGACCTTTTTATAGTTTTGGATTTCTTTTGACAAAAACCTATCTTATAATTCACGGAGAATGAAGCCAGAAAAATCGGATTCGCGAAACTTTCATTTACCGCGTTTTACCAACCTCTATATATAGCAAGAAAGATGAGAAAATCACAAAAATCTTACCCATTTCTTCCCAAGAGGCCGCGAGTTTGCTAGAGGAGCGAGAAGAAGAGATTTTGTTCAATCCTTGCTTGATCGTTGATTAATCAGTTGCTGCTTCAAGGTTTCGAGGTATAGTCGCTAATCCTTACCTCTGATCGCTTTTTCCATAGCTTTTCTATAGACTTTTCTGAGCTGATAGTTTTGAGGTTTTTGCAAAACTATCCTGAATATTTCATTTTTT